>NC_071977.1:31534411-31538158 GCF_026283585.1 Hylaeus volcanicus
AGAGAGAGAGAGAGAGAGAGAGAGAGAGAGAGAGAGAGAGAGAGAGAGAGAGAGAGAGAGAGAGAGAGAGAGAGAGAGAGAGAGAGAGAGAGAGAGAGAGAGAGAGAGAGAGAGAGAGAGAGAGAGAGCAAAAAAAATAAACAGAACCGAGTTGTTATTCCCAGCCACGTGATGCAACCAGTGATGGGATGAAGCACCCTTCAAGTAACCTGGCGGTGGGGGTAAACCGCGCGACACTTATCGAACAATTTTTCGCGACACTCGGTGGGGAATCGCTGCGCTTCGAGAGTGTACTTTCAGAGCGTACTTTCAGAGTGTACTTCTCGATAAACTCGGCCGAATGAGAAAGGTTTGAATCGTCTTTGCAAATCACGATAATACTTTTCTTTCTTTATTTAAAGCTCTTAAGATTCCATAGGATACATTTCGTTTTACAATTTTGACATTACAGTTATACAATTACAATACAGACAATACAATCGAGAGAATATATTTTTAAATGGATACAACACGATAATACTTTGACGCGATTGTCGTCGATGTTCACATTTCTCACGAATTTACTTGTACCTTCTTTCACCATAAATGGGTAAACAATCTGCGGTCCAACTATTTGCTAGCGATTTCATTATAAAAATCGATAGACTTTTATTTACCGAGTGACCAGGCACGGAGCGTTCGCGACAACTACAGACAAACAGTACGTGCTCCGCGTCGTTGCGTCGAGGGGAGAATAAAGAGATCAACAACGAACGAAACGCTAAACCTTGGTTACCGAACCATCGAGCTTTCGATCCCGTCGCTGCGCGCTCGAACGAAATTGGGAATTTTACGATATCGAAGGTAATGGCGCTTAGAAGCAGAGAGCGCAAACCTCGGTACGTCGACGATGCTTTCACCTGCATTTTCCGCCGACCTGCCTGTCAGCCGCCTGCCGACCCGGGAACACCTGTTGTATCATTTTTCCTCGATTGCCCTGGAACTGTCATTCGCGTAACGATATCAGAGGTAGAGCTCGACGCTACTCCCTTATTCGCAACGCGCTTCCGTGAGGAACGTGACTGCCTTTTCCCTTCGACGCGAATTCTCTAGTTTCCTTTCTGCTTTCTTTTTTCTTTTTTCTTTTTTTTTTTTTTTCCACTATACGTTATTGTACTTTCAGCGACGTTATCGCGAGCTTTTCCTACGCTGCACACACGGACAATCCGATACGTATCGTCGACGAGTTCTTTTCTTTCCGAATATGCGATTCCGAAATACCTGTCGTATGCATCGAAAACGATGGGACGGTCCGCGAATTGTTATTCGTCCTCTACGCGTTCAATTCTCCCCGACACGAAACCATTCCGATTCTGTCCGAAACATTTTTCGCTACGCACGATACTACCGACGAGGTGGTGATATCTGATGAACCGGATCGCATACGGCGCACTCCACGGACGTAAAAGTGGATTTCCCTTGCGTTCTACGTACATCAGCCCCCTTTTTTCCTTCGCAACTTCATTTCTATGCGGAAAAGAAACGCACAGTCAAAGAGCGTCGGAGCGAGTCTGGTAGTAGCAATCTAGCGATAACGTTCTCGCGTTTCGATGCTCCGACGACGTCGAAACGACAAAAATCGCCGGTGCTAAACCCCACGTGTTGCTCGGAACGAAGAATGAAACCGGCGAATGAAAGGCCTGGGGCAGCAGCGAACTCGAAACAGTCAGTGGTGCATACGAGCGGCTGGGATGGCCGGGGTTACATGTTACACAGCGCACACAGCGAGAACCAGAGACGCATCGAGAAGCCCATACGAGCCCGAGAGCTCGTCGTGCAGGTCTCCCTCCTGTTTCGAGTTAAACAATTCTCCGAAAAAGGAGCCTCCCCGACCGTTCCCCCCCGTTTTCCACGGGTTTTATCGGCTCCTATCGTCGCACAAACCAGTAAACTCTACTCGCGTTTCGGCTGCTCGGAATAACGAATCGTTTGTCTCGCGGGCCAAGGCACCGACGAATTCTTATCGCCGACGGACTTTTTATGCTCTCTGTTATACGACCGTTACCCGAACGCGATTTTTTTTTTTTTTTTTTTGTAATATTAAAGGCTCGCCTGTGCCCGACTTTGAATAATTGGCCTCTTCGAGGAAACCGCGATAAAAAAGAATTTCGTCGAATCGAAGGATTTCAACTTTGTTAAAACTTTGCGTTGGGATCTCGGTGAAAACCATTTGTTACGGGTGTCCAATTTAGGCGACGATCCGAATAAGGCGAGTTTAGTTTACATTTAAAAAGGGACACGTGAAAACTTTTTCGTATTAATTTCTATTCCGAGCGAAACAACAGTTTCGTTCGCACTCGGAGAGAGGACAAAGTTTCGATTCGGTTATTTAAGACGGTGTTCTCGTTTACGTACGGCGTAGAGGGTCGCGAGTGTTTCTTATTCGTTTCTTTTCTAGTTTATTTAATCATCGTAGACGCGTCTGGATATGTAAATATAATCGTGTATCCTCGATGTCCTCGCGTTATACGCGTCTAGCAGGTAGCCGTGTCGCCACGGTTCCACGTTTGAATTATACGCGTCAGGGTGTATAACGTGTTCATCGAGCGAGCGTTAGTTGGCGTAGCTCGTTTATATTTAAATGAACTGTTGATTCGGTGTTACACAGGTACGTTCGCCTTTTCTTCGGCTCGTCCAGACGTACAACGCGACTCGTCGAACACAAAAGACGCGTATACCGAAGGTCTTAGGGAATTTCTACGCGATAGGAATATATTTCGTTTAGGTCTGCGCCTCGACTGGCTGCATTCAAATTACCTCGTCGGTTCTAGAAACTAGTCGGTAGGTCCTATTGTAACGCCGGATGTATTTCCAGCCCTGAAAGGGTACCAATTAAAAATGAATTCTAATTCGAGTGTTGAAATTAAGCCTGCACCTTTCTAAAGTAACCTGACGCGTCTTTACAAATAGCGAGCACTCGACGGAAATTAAACGAGCTTTCTTCTCAGACAAATTGGAAACCAGCGAAACAATGACCGAAAGCCCACTTAATTTCACGCGAGCTACGTCGAATTTCAATTTTGCCGAAATCCCTGATAACGACCACAGGAAGCGATCGACTCGGCATGGAACCGACCCCCTTCTTTCTCTGTTCATTGTGTTTATTCTGGATATAACTCGCGAAGCGCATCCCTCCCGTTCCCGTCGACAGATGCGTCGTAAATAACAGGTGTAATTATACCCGTGGCAAAGCTTACCTGGTGGAAACGTAAAATATTTAAAACGTTGTTCGTTTCGAGAGCCCTGAGCGTACGCGATAAAACGACGGCCGCTTATGCAAATTAACGGTCGCTGAATTCTACGGTGGCTTGATTATCGTTAGTTTATCATTTCCCCGCGTTCACGTAATTCTGTCGCAGATATCACCGTGGCCACCGGGCCGCGATGACAGCGCAAACGCTTTCTGTCGCGGACCCGTGATTTTATGCAACAGCGATATTAAATAAACATTAACTGCGAGACGTATGCTTCGCGATACTTTGCGACGCGACGCACAGTGGTCCGGATGGCCATAATTAGAAAGAGTATTCGGATCTTCGCGGAACTTGGTATTTTTTAGATATTTGGACCGCGAACTTCGAATCTGATGTCGGATTTGCAAAATTAAATATGGTACATCCAATATGGCCGATGTGTATATTTAAAAGTTATTAGATATTCATGAAACTTGGTATTTATGACTTGTTTGGGCCACAAACTTCGAATCTG
>NC_071977.1:31538168-31561778 GCF_026283585.1 Hylaeus volcanicus
TGAAACTTGGTATTTATGACTTGTTTGGGCCACAAACTTCGAATCTGATATCGGAATTGCAAAATTAAATATGGCGGATCTAATCTGCCCGACGTGTATATTTAAGAAATATTCGATTTTCTTGAAACTTTGTATTCGTGACTTATTTGAGCCGCAGCACTTGGAATCTGATACTTACTTTGTTTACTTTGTTGGGGTTAATCAGCGTACGGTAGGCTTCGGGAGAGTCGACAATTAATTGGCGCGATTTTAATCGGCCGTCTCGAGTTTAACGTTTGAATTGAAAACACGGCGTGTCGAAATTAGTTGTTCTTCGAAAACAGACCGACACCTATTACCGTTTGGACCAATCACCATTCGCCGATCGTAATTGCCACCTTTGAGCATCGGGTACACTAATTTATAGCCGGTGGTTACGAGCACAGTGTTAAAATCACAACGACGATTTGTCTCCGCGTTTCTGCTGTTGTTCCCGCTCGATTTACGAGGATATAATAGAACGATAGAGGCCTATGGCATGTGACCTCGCTCCTCGTAATCAAATTTATTTATCATTTAATCGTATTTTCGTCTTGGAATTTGTCGACACTGTTAATAGTGGATCACAGACGGACGGGTGGATTTTCGTAATTGCGCTCCACGGGCATTTATCGATTGTGTCCCCAATTCTCGGTGTTCATGAATTATTTATCACGAGCGTACAGTCGCGGCAATCGAATTCGATATTTTAATAAATTTTCATAAAAACGAGCTGCCGCGGAGGTGGTCCCGTCCGGCGCGCGTGATCGAACTGCGGAAACGTTTGATACGTGGTGAAAACCGAGAGATACTTTGACGGTCGAGACGAGTTCGACGATTGATGATACACTCGAAAAAAAGTCTCACGTTTTGCAGAAATAAAGTGCACGCGGAGTCGATCGAGATTCTGTTTATCATTGGGCGACGGGAAACAATGTTCAAGGTGAAAAGTACTCCAGCTCCGCCACAAGAAACTCCGACTAGTAACGTCTCGATAAAAGATATAAAAGCAATTTCGTTTAGAAAGTCCAAGAGACGGAGCTCCACGGATCCGTAAAAATCAAACTCCCAATCCTCGATAAAGACCAACATCGGGCAAATTCTGGAAAGAGAATCCCAAATGAAAATGAAATTTTCATCCGGTATATCAAAGGGTTCGACGTTTGCTTAAACGTCGCGCACTAGTCGCATCGGACCGAGGAAAAAGAGCTTTTCCGTTCTCGCTCCGAATCTTTTTTTTATCTAGACGTGGATTTTTTCCGCATCTCTGATTCGAACAAACGTCAATTCCGCGTGCTCCTCCCACGCGCCATTATCGGCGCATCAATTAAGGTCAAAAAATGTTAACGTCCCATGGAACGAACGGGGAAAACGAAGTGCAAACAACGATAATTATTCTCGGCAGCCGCGCGCTCGCGGCAGACGTCCAAGCGTCGTGACGCATGGAGGCATTGTTCTACCTACTCGACGTCCAACAATACGTCTAGGATGACTAAGGCGCTACGGGGCCCGACTGTACTTTCACCTGTGTGCCCGTTTGATATTCACCACGGCGATGGAGTCGACGGGGTTAATCTGAAAAAATACCGAGGGAATCGGTGAAGGATGACGCGTGCATCTTCTCCGAGAACAGGAACGTCTGCCTTGCGACGACGCACGAAAGCGGGAACGGCGAATGGCGCGTGGAGCCGAGTAAAAGCTAGAGAAAACACATTTCGAATGCCAGCCGAAATAATGCATCGTCGTTTATATAAAATCATGGTTATTATAGAGTACAGGTACATCCTCATCGAGTATGGTATTCGGTACGTTTCCACCTTCGTCGCGTGTATCTATAGTTTCTCAATGAAAATGGGAATTTCAATGAAAAATAGCTTGTTAAAACGTGCGCTTTGCGATGGTCTGCGTAACATTTCAAAAACAAATCAGTGTAGAGTACAATTAGAGTTAGAGTACAATTTTGCTGAATGATTTTGGTAATTATAGAGAACAGGTACATCCTCACCGATTTCGATGATTTTTAAATATGTTGTAGAAATCAACATTTTCAACAACTTCTTCCTATACATGTAACCGTCGCTCGACCTTAGCTTCCGAGATATTTGCACTCTTTGTTCAATGAAAAAATAAATTAGTGTATCATATCTACCGCGTATAGTCAAATATTCGGGCGAGTTCATTTTTAATCCTTCGAAAGTAATCAACGACGTCGGTGTCGAACTAGATTTTTTCTGAGCCTAAATAATCGCGTAAACAATCGACGATCGACGATTCCACGCTTACACACACGCTGCCGCAGACGCGTAGCTATACGCAATACTCATTTGTTGGTAGTAGCAATGGTATTTTGCAAATAGTCTCGGAAACTAGGGCCGAGCGTCGGTTGTATGTATAGGAACAAGTTGTTCCAAATGTTGATTTCTACAACACATTTAAAAATCATCGAAATCGGTGAGGATGTACCTGTACTCTATAATTACCAAAATCATTCAGCAAAATTGTACTCTAACTCTAATTGTACTCTACACTGATTTGTTTTTGAAATGTTACGCAGACCATCGCAAAGCGCGCGTTTTAACAAGCCATTTTTCATTGAAATTCCCATTTTCATTGAGAAACTATAGATACACGCGACGAAGGTGGAAACGTACCGAATACCATGCTTTCTCATACTGGACGCAGTTGGCAACAGTAAGCATGCCCTCGTAGAGACACGTCTGTTTTGAAACGACGGTGAAAGACACGAAGGGCAAATGGGTCAGTGGATACGCGGCGATGTTGGTCGTTCGTGGCACGGAGGCATCGATTTTCGTTCCATCGGGATGACATTTCGATTTCTCGAATGGCATTCTCGGCTCTTCGAATTCTGCTTGGTTATTTTTGTGCTTGTTTTGAGAAGAAACCTCGTGCGCGTTAGCAGTCGTACCTGCAGCGAAACGTTCATTGTTGGAACTAATATGGATAATACGTCGGCCAGGATCGCTGTTCGAACACGCTTGATCATTTCCTTTGCCTGCATTTCGGGGACAATATAACGGAAATATTGAATAATCAGAGGAGAGGAAAAACATAAAAGCACGCGTTTCAATTTCCAGAAGATTCGTTTAATTAATTGGTTTGTTTCTTCGTGCATCTCCGATAATTAACAATACGCGTAAATAAGCACGTTTAAATTTCCGAAAGATTCATTTAATTAATTCACATCGGTTTTTTATCGTCGTTAATTGATAATAAACGTCGAAAAGCGCGTATAAACGATCGAAGGAAAATTTCAATTAACGTGTTAGCATCACCGATATTCTTTATTTTTCTTTTTTTTTTTTTTTTTAACGAAACAACACTTATCGCGGAGGTTACTCCGACGTTCCTGGAGCTTTCGCTTTCCCACCCCCTCCAGCGTCGACCGATGATCTCCCATTATCCACGGTTCGTCCTCGAGATCTACCGTCCGTGGCGGGAGCTCCATTCGACGAGATGAACACCGACGAATTCCGAAGCAATTTAAGAAGCGACTGTTCACCGTCCAGAAATTAATTTCTATGGGGCCTTTGAGTCGGAGGAAAGAGTCGTAGAATGTCATTCTAGCTCCGACAAAAAATGCCTCCGAACGATCGTGATATGGCAAATGTTTGAAATGACTCCTAACAAGGGAAGGATCCCGACGGATTGTATATACAAACGGAGGCCTCGTCGCTGATCGAGCGCACACAAGAGGAACGTGTTCGGCCGGGTTCGGTCTATGTGGCGAACGTGTACGTGTGACCTGTCCGTGCACACACGCGAACAGCTGCCAGTAGAAACGCGGGCTACCTTGATTGGACGATGATGCAAAGGTTTGAAAGGGCAGCGGAAAAGGAGAGAGGGAAAGGTAGAAGAGGACAGACTCGTTGACTTTTAATTGCTCGCTTTTACTTTATTTCCTTTTGCAACTCGATGGGTCCAGTCTGGAGATCTAGCGGCTTTGATGGTCACGTATCGTTATTAGTGTTGATAGGTCCTCCCTATTCAGGACACACAGCGTTCTCGTGCAGAAACCTCTGGCAGTTATCGAGCGTTTGGTATTAAAAATCATAGCCTTTGAAAATTAACGAGGGTCCGCGAGAATGGGACACGGACGGGGGAGCCCAGACCCCTTTGAAAGCGGAAAACGTATTTTTGCGCTTATCTTTGTATGCGATCGTTCGCTTTGGTAGCGGTAGACATTCCTATTTTTTTTTCTTTTTTTTTTTTTTTTTTTGTTCATAGTATTAGCAATCAGCGATCACCGCCGACTGCAAATTTTAAATCCACTTTCTTCTTTCAGTTTCTCGTTGAGTTACGGAATACTGTGTTTACTTGATAGGAAGTGTTACGTATTTAGGGAACGCCCTTCGCGCGATATAACCGTCAAATCGGATACTTGGATTCGTCGCTTTTGACTCCGTCCTGGATGCTTCGCGTTGCTCGGGTAGCTGTGGCTAATGTCGGCCGGGTAATCGATAGACATCTGACAGTCGACGATACGAGATATAGTACCCAGTGCTGGACAAAATGGCATCCGAGTCACAAGTATATCAAACTAATTCGTAACAATTTATTTATAGCTCTGTTCGATTCGATAGTTTCTATATTAACGTATAAAGCCACACCACTCTTTCGATATGACGCTGTGTCGAGGTAATTCGTCCTCTCATATATTCGTAATGGGCAAAAGTATGAATTAGAGATCGAACACGTGTACCGTGTATCAAAGAATTAAGAATACGGGCATTTTTAATACACGGGTATACGCATACATCGAATTATACGACTACGGTATTCAATTAGTTTTGTATACAAACTTTTATGTAAAAAAGCTTTTATTCTAAAATAATGATCCTTATTAATCGTGAAAAAATTGATAAGCAATGAAACAAGTAGATAAAAAAAAAATGTAAACAGAAGAAGAAGAAATATAAGAGAATACATTTTTTAGTGTAATTTGTAAAACCTTATTTGTTAGTTAAAATAACTATTCGAGCGAATGTGCGTACCCGTGTATTTTTAATACACGGGTTAAAACACGGATCCATTAATTACACGTGTACCCGGGTATTTCCATACACGTGAAGTAAGGATCTTTAGTACGAATACTTTTGAATCTCGCTGTATGCGTCAGCGATGCCGGTCCTGGACTTGTCTCGCTCACATAATATTAATTTCGCGCTCGTCACCCTTTTTCCTTGGCGAGTGTCGCTACGTCGACAGCCGCACCGCGATAAACCACGCCACAGACGGATTTATTGAATTAATTAGATAACAACACGCCGACAGCTACGGAAAACTGATGGACGAAATAATTGAATTTCTCAAGCTGCATAATTTGATTAAAACTCGATATTATTGAAAGTTGATTGAATATTTTCATTTCCGCGTCTCTGCCGAGAATGATACGTCGCAGCGGGTAAGACTCGTAAATGAAAAAAATGGTTAAATAACGGTACACGTCTAAAATCGTATCGGTCCAGGATATTTTCGTAAAGGTCTGCCCGAACGACCGTTCGTTAGAACCGATTCGATGGATTATTCACCGTCTGGTATTCGAGTAAAATTTTGCCGTTTCCGTGGGACGCGAGTCGTGCACGGAGCGCCGCCATGTTCGTCGAATTGATGAAAAACGAAAGAAAACGTAATCACGTGACTCTCTCGTTCTCTCTCTCCTCCCACCTCCTGGGGCGAGTAGTCGCCAGCGTAGCTCTCGGGGAAAGGAACGTTAGTCCAAAGGTCAAGCTAGTCGCTTCTGCCTGGCGACGTTCTCCAGCCGCTTCCAGCGTTAATGCACACCGGGAATATACATGGTAGGGGATCGGTAGCAACGTACCGTAAATCTCCCGTGTAAATACACGGCTTGGGTTAGTGTCGAGCCAAACACGAGTCCGGTCCCTTAACTAAGCCGTCCCTCGAAAAGCAGTTCTCGTCTGCCAACCATTTATTCACGGCATTTCGATATATTCTTCCACCGTGAAGATTTTTCACTCCTCGTTCGACGAGTTTTCCATCCTTTCGCGCTAAACGATCGTACCTGGACGACCGTGACCGATGCTTGAATAATTCCGTGACTGTCCCAGAAAACGTCGATCCGATTATTTTTAAATCGTTGGATAGATCCTTGCTTCTCTCTACGGCGAAATACGAAAATTAACGTAGTTGTATCACAGAGAAGATTTGAAAAGCGATTACGTAGAGCGACCGTGGCAACGAGTTCTTAGCATTCAGTCTTAGCCAGGACTGAAAGATCCCGCGGTTCCTTTGAGTCTAAACACCGAGCGTGTATCATTCAAAGGCAGCCCGAGAGATGAAAGAGACTCGACTTCTTTTGTTTGACTCCTACGTAGACGAATCTTCCGTGCTCAGTCATTCGCGACAACCTTAATTTTCCATCCGTTCCTCGGCTATTACACCAGCTAGCGACGCAGTCGTTGTTGCGGGGGTGGGATCGGGGTTGCACCTTCTGGCTAGAAACGGTGTATCGGTTTCGTTTCTTTTCCATCTCCTCCGAAAAAATTGTTCGATGTATTCGTGCCTCTGTCAATTTTCAATCGCGCTACTCTCCGACGCGAGATTCAGGGCGTATACGAGGCGTGCGCGCTCCCGTTAGAATTACATCGTCGAATCGGCTCGGTAGAACCGGCCGGGCACCGAGTTAAGAAAATTTAGTGGCTGCCAACTTTATTAGGCGCGATTATATTAGGCCCGTATGCCTGGCCGTGATTTATACAGTCGTTGGTCTTGAGAACGCGCGCACAGGGGTCGTCCTTGTGCGCGCATACCAAGTCGTCGACGTGTGTTGGTGGCTGCCATATGGCATGGAACGTGGTAAATCATTCCTCGTTAACCGCGCGTGGTCTTAAGCTCGTTATAAAGCGAAGTTCAAACTTTTTAAGCGTGCAAAATACACAGACTCGCAGAAGGGCAAAAAGTACGCGGCAGGCGGCCAGCTACCGATGCGACCTCTGTGTATCTTGTTTATCGTTGCCCTCGGCATTGCTAGGGTTTCACGGCGACACGAGCCGGGCGAGAGGGAACGATAAAAAAAAAAAGAAAAAAAAAGATGGTAGCCTAGTTGTTTACTTTTTTTTTCCTCTCGACTGTTGCAAAACTCGACACCGTTCGAGAGATTGTCAGCGCGTCGGCGAAACGCGGTCGCGAGTTTAGACGCGTCTAAAGGTAACGTTGGCCCGAGCAAATATGCGCTTCGCGAAAGAATTCCACTGTTTGCGTTAGGGTTGCGCAATCTTGGAGTTGCCACGAGCCGTCGGTACCTGTCGTCGTCGACACGGTAAGAAGTTCGGAAAGGGAAAGTATTCACGGCTCCGAAAGAATCGAAAATCTATCGGACTATCGATACCGATAAATAAATGAAATAACGGCACTCGATAGAGATAGAAACGAATAACGACGGCCGAGTGTCGCGAAACAATTGTTCCCCGACCGAGTGAAAACGACGAGCAACGATCGAACAGGAGGACTGACCTTTGTACTCGTCGGGTTCGTTCCCGCGCGCATCGAGAGCTTTTCAAACCTCTCGCGAACACTACAGTGAAAACGACAATTAACGAGAGTAGAAAAAGGAAAAAAAAAAATAAATAGAAATGGCAGTTGAACCCGAACGAAAGTAGCGTCATCGAAGTATCGATATCCAAGTGGTTTCGAGATGGCACGGAATTGTACCGTTCGTCCCTAATAAAGAGAAATTAATTTGCCAGAAGAGGAACGCTGAGTCGTTCCGCCGTTTCGGCCCGGAGCGCTACGGGGAATGTGTAAAAACCGTTTCGTCTTTGAAATCGGAAGAGGAAAACGCCTCTTTAGGAGACGCCGACGTTTGTACAAAACCTAACGACCGTTGGACCTCCCCTCCCCCGCTCTCTCTTCCATTCCACTCGACTTCTCCTCATCTTTCTTTCCTTCCCTTTGTTTAATACCAATTACACGGATTTGTCTCAAGCCCGCGGAGTTCTGCGTTTGCTTGCGGACCATACAATCTCGACTCTCGCTCTCTCCTCCTTCCTACCGGTGGCGCGTCCCTTAAGGTCCGTTTTCACCTGACTTTTAACGCTGTAACGTTGAATGTCTCGTTATCGTTGTATACGTTTTCCTGCGCCTTTCTATTTATTTCGTCAAAACTTCAGCCAGGCATGCGCGTACGTATTATATTCTACACTTAATTGTACTTTCGAGAGCATCAACAGAAGATGCAACAAGATTTCGCACCGCATATACAGGGTGTTAACGAATATGTGGGACATTTTTTCAGGATCAAGTCTTTGTACCACTACGAATCGAAAAGTCCTGTACAATTTTGCAATCCGAGGCTTTGTTGTCGAGATTATAAGCGGTTGAAATTTACAGTCGCGGTCGCACGTGGACGGCACTCACACGCGAGAAAGACGCACCGACGCACACTCGCAATCAACTGCGAGTCAGCTGGTCGCCGGAATGACGCTAGTGAGTGCGACCCCGTCGGAAGTTACAACTGTAAATTTCAATCACTTATATCTCAACAACGAAGCCTCGGATTGCAAAATGGTAAAGGGCTTTTCGATTCGTACAGGTGTGCAGGACTGACCTTTGTACTCGTCGGAAAAAATGTCCCACATATTCGTTAACACCCTGTACATATATTCATAAATGAATCTACAGGACGCGTCATACCTAAACCAGACCACCTGAATATTCGATCGTGATTTCGCATATAAATGCATGTTTTTTCTTATCGTGTCATGTAGCCGACATTAAAATACGTAAATATTTATCGTCGCAATTGAAACACGTATCCAGGTGGCCTGGCTTAGGCCCGACACCCTGTATTCGTAGAATAATCTCAGTCTGTGACAATTTCGATGAAATGATCTGTAGCCGTCCAAAACGCTGACGGCAACGTTCCTTCCCGACGAATGTCCCAACACAGAACAGTTTACGAATCGTGTCGTCATCGCGTAGTCGTGATTCCGCGTCGCGTGAAAACGTACCTTTACTTTCAGCGGCTCGGAATCGCGGGAAGGAGAGGAGGATGGTTAATTGGTCGCAGTGGTCGAGGTACGGAGATGCGCGCGCCCTTCCTATTTCTCCGTCGCCGCTCCTCGCTCCTCTTCACCCCCTCTCTCTCTCCTCTTCCTCCTCCTCTCTCTCTCTCTCTCCTCTCTACGTGCCACCTCTCGTTTACCCCCTTTCGGAGAAGCGACCGAGGACGGGAGAACGGTCGACGAGATCTGCGTGGATGGAACGGCGCAAATAATGAGCGGCGAAAGGAAAAAGAGAATGTCGATTGCGAATGTCGTCGATGCTGAATAATCGGGATCCTCGAGTTCACCCCCTACCTCGTCGTCGTTCTACACTTGCTGACCCAAGGCCGCGACTCGCTGGAAACTACCTTTGCGCAAACTGAGACAGGTTCGCGCAACGAAGGATAATCGTAAGAATTCATTTTTACGTAGTGCAGCAGATTCACTCCCGGTATATTTAAATAGGTGGAAATATTACACGTAAACGTTACGGGCACATCAAAGTACATAAAGTAAATCACACATGAAGTCATTCACGCATCGAACGTTCCTGCTGTAACTGAATCGAAAAAGGGTTTCTTCCAATCAAATATCCACTATAGTAGAAAATAATAATTTAAATGGTCTAGAGACCCGATTGCAACGTTTTTTATATATATATATATATATTTTTTTTTTATTACAGAGGGTTTGAGGGAGTAAGAGCGTCGTTTATCCGAAAATGTACGGGAACAAGGCAGTTCGGATAATACAGGCCCACTAGTTATCACGCTCGAGCATTATTCAGGGAATAGAGGCTCAGTTCCGAGTTGGTATATACGGTGGATGATTTTGATCGTATAAACGAGGTTTCTATCGTACTTCGAGAGTCGCTGGTCCGCGGATCTCGGCTTCCTTTTGCCTCTGTCTTCGTTACCCGTCTCTATCGATGAATGGTGTACGGCTCGGTCTCGCTTCCCTCGATTCCCGTCGATATTCACCTGCCCTGGTCGGTTGCATACCTTGGCCTATCGCCCGCAGGCGGCTCGCTTTTAATGCCAGAAGCATCGGGTTCCGCGTACAAAGCTTATGATTTTACGTCCTCTCTCGATATTTACGGACATCTTTTTAGCGGTTTTCGGTCCGGGGGACGGCCATTTTACACCGAACGAATATACCGTCGAGTCGGATCGTAAAAACCGGCGTTATATACGCCGTCGGGGCGCATTTAGTTTCCCCTTATTGCTCGCGATTACTTCTGTTCCCGGCTCGCTAATTGAAAAGCCTCGCTATCGCGATGCGCCGGTCGACGCGACCGTTCGAGGACCGTCGTTCCGCACCGGGATAACATTTATTCGTGGGACAAGAATAATTGCCTAATTTCTGTGGGAAAATATTCAGTCGAATCCCACCGTTACGTACGATGGACCGCTGACGTTCGCTGAAATATTTTTCCACTGTTTTCTTTAACCTCTCTTCGGTCACAGAGGTCTGTTCTATGTCGTCGTTAGAAACGTAAAATTTCAGGAGATCGATAGATGTCATAGGTAAATGTTAACCCTTTGCACTCGAGGCCTTTTGTTCTATTCCCACGAATGCTAAGATTATATTGACTTCGAAAATGAGATCTCTGATTCGAGATTCGAGAATCAGCTCACCTTTGCCTCAACGACAATCATTTTATTGGCACTTTGGCTTCCAAAGAAATTAAACTTAAAGAAAACCTAGTGGTGACCGACGGCCACCTCTCGAGTGCAAAGGGTTAACTTGAATTTTTGTTTACTTTCAATAAAGGAATATTCGTCCCTCGAGATGTCCATTAACAGAGACCCAGTATTTCTGCAAGTCAAGCGACGCAAGTAACCCTCTTCCCGTTAGAACGTTTGCAAGTGTTCCATCCGTTTAAAAAAATACATAGGTAGTTACTTTCCTGCCTATCCGGCGCACGAACGGTAGAACGGTCCTTTTACTTTTCCAGGTGGAACGTTTCTAGTCTTTTCGATCGTTAAATCCTCTCTGCCCTTATTACTTCTTTCACCGCCAAAGCGGTAAATCATCCCTTTCGGAATGATAATTAACTTTCCGTCAGGATAATAAAATAGCGAATTCTGATAATTGAATTTCAGTAAAATAATTACGGCGTACAGACTCGTCCGCTAATTGAACTTCAGTCAAAGAATTACAAGCTCTCGGATTCGTCCCCTGGCGCACCTTTTGATCATTCGGATCGCTGTAATTTCGCGTTGTCTAGAAATTCCGACGTAACGTTCTACCGGGCGCTATTTCGAAAGGTTGAATTTCAGGAAAAAATTTCTGTTCGTTTTTTTGTTGCTTGTCACGCGAGGATTTACGGATTCAAAGGGAAACTGGCGCGTATCGCATACGAGGCATATTGAAAATGAGGCACGCGGAGGAGGGTAAACGCGAGGTACCGCTACGTCGACTATTTCCGTGCTATTGTAATATGCAACCTTTGCGACGAGCCGACCCGTCTTCCACGGTTAACAGGTTAATAGAAAAGCTCCGTTGCCGCGGAGGCGTGCAATGTTCGCAGCACTGCAGGGCTCGAGTCGTGAACAGATGTCGACGGAGCGGATCGTACGAAACCGTGAAAAAGGGTTAACAAGTTGCCCCCGAAAACAAATGTACCCGAAGCGTCGAACACCGTTCCGATTTCCACGGTAGAAGAATGGACCGACCTCGACACGGAACCTAAGTTTCTTGTCCCTCTTCCCACCTCCGTCGTTCCTCCGCCTTATTACAAGAACGCATCGAGAGATTCGAGCGACGTAGCTGTACTCGCCGGGCTTTGTACGGCCGGCTAATTATCATTCGTGTACGGTTACAGTGTGCTCGCGCTAACGAGTCGCGTTCCACCGTAAATGGAATCGCAGTTTATCTGGTCGTGCAGAGTGTACGAGCGGGGCCACGTTTCTACGCCAATGTTGGGCAAAATTTCACGAAAACGGCGACGTAGATCCCCGATTCCATCGTGTATTTCGTTATTAATCGAACGAGCGTTAATTGGCTTTTGTAAAAAAAAGCTTCCTAAGTTTTGTACGAAATCCTCGAAAAGTCCTTCGAAGGTTAATCACCCTTCTCCCTGCGGAAGATAATTGCTAATAATCCTCCTTATTTTTACAACTCCCTTACATCGACTAAATCAAACTCGATTGTAACACACGCGGAAAATGGCGGAGCCACGACCGCATCAGCGATCCACAGTATTTTTACACGGATTCCAATAAGCATTCCTCGCATCATCCGTCTACGTGGTCGTCGCTGACCAACGTGAGAATTGTAAAATCAATTCGTCGACCGAGGTGTTTGATTCGCGGCGCCAGGAATGCCTGTAATATCGCATAACGGTAAACCCGCGAGCTAGCCATTATTACGTATCCTTGTTTATGCATACGAAAGAAGATTGCATGAAAGATTCATAGTCGCGTGTACGCGTACGCGAATCAACTTTGCCGGACGATTCATATTTTTTTCCGGTGGTCCCGTTCGTTTCGTTCTCGTTTCGCTTATTTTCGATGGGAACTTGGGCAAACGAAAGCGCAGACAACACGCGCGCATTACGCATCTTTTGCAGCGGCGGATCCTCGTCCTTTGCATTCGTTACGCTGCCGTCTCGGATTGAATAAGTTCGGCAAAGGGAGCAGTCTCGCCGAAATGAAAACACCGTGCAAGGATTGTATACCCGACTGAAAAATACCGTTTTTTAATTAAATTGCATCGAAGCCCGCCTCGTAGGCGGAACGGGAACGCGATTATTGCCCCGGGGCTAGGGTTTGTTTGTCAAACACTTTGTGCTCGATGCCGAAAGCAGGGAATTAAACGCGAGCGGCGGATATTCGCAGCCGTGGATCAAATAATGTTTGATGCGCCGTTCCAGGTTTACTTTGCGAATCGGTTTCGTTCGTGGCTGCGAGAAAAAAAGAATTTCGAGAATCTATATAGCCTTCTGGAGAACTTTCCACCATTTATAAACACCGTTTCTCTGCAAACAAAACAAGGTCTACGAAGAAAATTACAAGGAGCGAGGAAATGCGAATGCCTCGCGAACAAATTGTTTGTTTATGGACTCGTTGCGAGCGTTCGGTAGGTGCGGATCTCTATCTACGAGCAAAATTGCGAAACTTTAGCGCCGCCATCTTGTCAGGTTGTTGCGTTCGGTAAACATCCTCGCGTGTTTACAGCACGCGTCGCGTATATTCATGGAACGTTCCGAGAAAAAGTTGAAACGGGATCGTCCGGTGTTTGTCATGTGCACGAGATATGTCATCCAGCTGGACGTAATGGCTGGCAACAAAAATTCGTTCCGCACCACGTCGGTATTCCAACCTGTTAACGTTATTCCTTCGTAACACCTCGTTCTTTCTCCGCGTACCTTCTACGCGTATTAAACAAAATTCCTTCGATAGACGTAGAGCGACACGCTTTAATTCTTACGTTTTCGTTTTATTCGTTTTTTCTTATTTGGATAAAGCATCTCTGGTCGCAGGAAAATGCTAAACTCTCCCCGAGCGCTTGGAATGCGATTACTGCGGGATAGGAACTGCCAAATGGGAAAAGAATAGACTAACAGAGTGGATCGACCACCCTTTCGTGTATTCAGTCGGTTGCAAGCAGGTGTTCGTCGATCTATACGCGACTTAAGCGTCCCTGAAAGGCTTAATACAGAGAGAAACCACATTCGTTCATCGTCGCGTGACTCGCGTCTCGCTTCTCCGCCTCGGACTGACCCTTTCTCCATCGCCCCGTCTCGTAGTCTCTTTCTTATGTCAGAGTTTGCTTCGAAAAATAAAAGCGAAGGCCACGTGCGTATCCATCGCGCTGTAGGGTATAAAGCACCGCGCAAAGGTCAAACGGATGACTCACCGTTGTCTTCTTACTGGATAAAGGAAGATATACAATTCGTTTCGCTTAATTTTAATGGTTAGACCGAATTCGAAACGCTATTTATTGTCGGCCGCCATCTTCTGACAAAGTAATTGCTTCTTCGGCGACATTTATCGCCTGGAATTGAACGCATCCGTCGTATTCTTTTTTAGGAATGTGTTTTACTTGTATCGGGTCGTCTGGAAAGTTCATGCCGAATGGTTGAAAATAAGTAACGTGTATACATCTCTTGAAAGGTGGAAAAATCGTGGAACAAAATGGTATCGGGTAGACTGGAAAGTAACGTGTCGTTTATTTTACGTTAAATTCAAACAAATTTCTAATGAATTCCTCTTTCTAATCAATTATGTAATCGCCCTCGTTATCAACAGCCATTCGCCGTTTAGTGTAAAAATTTCGAATGCCAGATCGATAAAAATCGATGTGCTAGCGAGCGACAAACAAGTATTCCAAATTGAAACAACGACATAACTTTTCAGTCTACCTGATACCTACGCGATTCGATAATTATATATGAAAATTTCTTAAAAATTCGTCCGAACTTTCTGGACAATCCAATCAATATTAATGAAAAACCCGTAAATCGAATATTAGCGATAAGCTTTGACAAAAATATTTACTGTTCGGCTTTCGAAAGAAGTTTGTCGACCCCGGTGGCAAGCCATGCCGCGAGCTTTAAGAGGTTAAAAACCACTGTTGGTAGATGATATATCGGAAATACCCGGAGCAATGTTGCCCCCCGATCAAAGTTGTTGCGCTAAGAACAAGCGAGCGGAAAAGGGACGGACAGACAACCTGCCCGAGGAGGTGGCGGTAGTGGTCTCTTGTTGCAAGTGAGCACGAGTGAACAGAGGATGAGCACAGGGGGTTGGTGGCAGAGACGGGAAGCATGCCAAAGGAGAAAGGGAACGGGATAGGAAGGAGGAAGAATCCCCCGGAGGAATTTAACGCATGGATGAAGCCATACCACCATGGAAACGATACGTATTTGTGCGTGTACGCGGGCCATATGTATGCTCGTCTCTTCTCTATATAACGCAAAGTAAATAAGGTTTCTCTCTCTCTCTCTCTCTCTCTCTCTCTCTCTCTCTCTCTCGCGATCCCTTTCCGTCTCGCAGTGTTCTACCGTCTGTCGGTCCATCTCTCTCCAATTACTTCTCAAGTTCTCTCGTCGGTTCCTCGACTCGCGCGGCCCCGAGGCTGGTTTTTAAACTTCTAAGCGGATTTCGTCTCGCCCCCGAGAAATTTCGAACTATTTGTTGATCCTTGTAATACCATCGCTGGATAATGGGGCAATTACCGTCTTCGAAGACCAGCCACGAGTATCTCTGTAAAACTACCCCGTTTCATTTTTCATTGGTTCACGGGACCATCCAACTGTTAGCCCTTCGCACTCGAGACCTTCTTTCTGGTATCTATCAGCAACTCGAGATACTTTCTTAGCATTCCGTTGTCACGAATGCTTAGCTTAGATTAACTTCGAAAATGAGATTCTTAATTTGAGATTCGAAAATGTGGTCACATTTGCCTCAATCATTTTATCGACCGAGTTCCAAAGAAATTCTTACTTAAAGAAAACCTAGTGGTGACTGAGAGTCATCTCTCGAGTGCAAAGGTTTAGTATCTGTATCGCATCAGGCGTGAAATGTTGAACTTGTTACAAAGGCACAGAATTAATAAATTATCCTCGTTTCCGAATGAAAAATAAAATTCATCCATAGGCACGCGAGAAACGCACGTATTATCTTCCCTCGATTCATCTCTTGGTCTGGCCGTCTGTTTCCAATTGGCTGGCAAGTTCGCTCGTCGGTTCCCCCGACTCGCGGCGGCCCCGAGGCAAGGTTTTGAAACTTTTAAGCGGATTTCGTCTCGCCAGTAAGGACGTGCACGTCCGTCAATCTTGGCTCGCGTAAAATTGGGCATTATTCCCCGGCGCGGCGTTATCGTAGAGTCCCGGGGTACGTGATTGGCTACGTGGCGGCACGCGAGTGCATCCAGGTGCACGCGTGCGGTTCTGCATGTGAAAGATACTAGGCCCGGCCCGGCTGCTGGCATCGACGTCCGACGACTTAATGCTGCGAGCATTCCCTCGGTTCAGCTATCCAACCTCGACGATGCTCTTTACGCGGAAGAATGCACTGCATTATTTCGTTATTGCAGTATAAGCTATCGGGGGGTCCCAGGCTGAATAATGGATCGCGGCTGCTTGAAAACGCGCTGAAATATTTACGGTGCTCGCGCGACCTGCATAACCACCGATTAAGAGTCGTGGTTCGGTGTTTTCTCGCGTCGCAGTTCGTTGACACCGTGGCTACACTTTGGGGGATTTTTCTCTCTCTCTCTCTCTCTTTTTTGTATCGAATATTGACGCGGTCCTATTCGCGTCACGTCGGTCCTGAAATCTCGCGGCGTCTAAATAAAACGAGAGACCCGAACGATTTAATTGTAAAACAAAATTTAGAAATGAAAAGATGTTTACTCGATAGACAGAAAGAGAAGGGAAGTAAGAAAGAAAATGAAAGAGATCGTGGTCGTTTGAAGGGGATCGGAGTAAGCACCGTCGTCGAACGTAGAAAAGCTAACGGGCGAAGAACAACGCCGCGCCGAAACAAAACCGGACGGAACGAAAGTAAAACGTTAAGATAAAGGTCGAAGCAAAAGGAGAAGGCGAATCCGTTAAAGGTTGTAGAGGAGGAACGAAAGAGGGTGAAGACGAAAGGATGTATCGGCGAGTGAAACTTCACGGGAGGAAGAAGACGAGCGGTGATGGAGGAGGTGTACGCTGAGGGGAAAGAGTTACCAGGCGAAAAGAAAACTACTGCGGAACTAGAGGAAGAGAGAAGTACCATTCCGAGCAGCAGCAACGATGGCACGGTACCTTGAATGCCTCAGCGCGTATCCCACAACAGTTTGCGAAAATTACTGCTGTCATTTGCCGTCGGCTTTGTTCTTAGCTCGTCGTGTTGGTGCGTCCGTACGTGTATCCACGCACACGGCTACAGCGGGAGTATACACGTAGCCGCAGCCTCTCGGAACGCGTACACACAGCCAGACGCGGTATTATTGTGAGCGAGCATGCTCGAAGCAATTTCCGATCCGCCTTCCTCGCTCTATCCTCTCAGTTCGTTTCTCTCTACCGACAACCCCTTCCTCCCTCGCTCTTTCTCTCCCGCCGCTCTCTACCACTTCCTCCAGTCCATCCTATCTCCGAGTCTAACCCCCTGAATGCATCCGCCGGCGCACGTTCATCCCAATCGGTTGTATTTGCACTTAATTGCTTCTCGTAAGGTATTATTACGGCACGTTTAAAAGTACGCGCCGGTCCTTTGCATAGGAAACGAAGAGGGCCTCTCATTGCTACCTCGGGATATCCTTTCCGCGTAACGAAAATAGATGTCGGGTGTACGATGTATCGGGTGACTCGGTCAACCGAGAGGGACCGGATGATCGGGTCCGGTTGACGGGACCGGTGCCTCCTTGCCGATCTTGTTGTTTTTGATCCTCTTGGAATCGCGTCCAAGTTTATGCGCTCTGGGAGTATCTCGGGTAAGACATCCGTAAGAGTCGCAAGTAAAATGCAAGTACAAATCGCCGAGTATTTGTTAACGATACTATTTTATTTGAGGAGCTCTGCATGAAACGAACGCTGGCAAAGAAGCGACTTTCCCGGCCTGGAAAAGTCTTTACGCTGTCTTCCGAACGAAGACTCTTCAAGGACCTTCGGGGGTAGCTTATGACAGGCCCCCTGGCGCCTTGTCTCTCGTCACGCCGACATTTAGGCGAGCTGTGTCGGAATTCCTACCACATTTTTAACGCGAAGCTGGACCATTCGACGAGTATCGATATTCGATTAAAAAATATAAACGAACGACAGTTTCATCTCTATTTCCGTTCGAAGAAACGAAACTTGCTTACGGTGTCGAATGTTCTGCTATTTGCTATTTAACGAACGGAGCCCGGACCGACGAGCCGTCGACTATCGGTCGCGTTCGCGCGGGTTTAGAAATCGGATACGTTCTTGCGTGTAACGGTTTGTTGTGTGTCACGTGACCGGGCGTTGCTTCGCCAAAGCTCGTCGACCGTGAGGCTCGAATTATCAAGCGAACCGCGCGCCAGCAATTAAGCGGTGATCGAAACACGGAATTATTCAGAATTAGAATTAACCGATTTAGCGATTTTATATTTATCCGACATGGCGCGAGCGTGACGTACCGTGATTAATGTATTCGCGCATAATTTATATTTCGTTTGCGGGAATAATTCATTTTCCCGCGCTGTCTCTCGCAGGGACGCGCGAATAAAATATTTACGAATCAAAGACGCGATTTTACTGTAAAATGTTTCGTCCGGGTGACGAGCGAGAGAGCGGGGGTGGGGGGAGGGGGGAGGGGAAGGGAGGGGAGCGCGACGGTTTCGATTAAAATTTGAAAATTACGTCAGCGTCGAATTACGGTCGAGAAACTGTCACGCGTGGCTGAACGACAAAATTTCACATTACCGAAAATCGGACGCATCACGACCCGGATAGACGATGCGCGTTATTATATCGCGCTGTCTATTGTTTGGCTTTTCAATCACGGCTGGTCCCCTCTACCGTGGATCACGAAACATAATAGAAAAAGTATAACGATATACCGGGATAATTACACTTTCCCCGATGTAACTTTGTAACCAAACGTAGCGCCCTCTCGTTTTTACTAACGTCGACGTTGAGAAACGGAGGCTATAAAAACAAAGAGAGCTCGAAAGAATGGCCGAGAAACCGTGATCTGTCGCGCGCGACACTTAGGAATATAATTCGTTGAAATAATAACTTCCTCTCCTTGTCTTTGCGTTCGATGTTCCCGCGACCGTTCGAAACGACGGACGATAGCCTGCCAGCGTACCCCGATGCGATGGATTATGCATAGAAATGGAAACAGAGCTGCAAATTTTTCCTGTTAAAACCGTCGTATTCCGAGCTTACTTTAAACGCGCGCCAGACGAAGCGAGACAGCGAACAAAAAAGCCGCGGGACCGTTGACGCCAATGGGAGAGAGGCACGTTGTATCGATTCTTCCATTATTCGTTGACCGATCTAACTCGATGGCTCTCTCCATTCGTTAGCCGATGCAGGCTTCGCGAGTAATTTCAATATTTCACTTGGTATCCTAGCCTCAATTAAAAGCTGTCGTCGCTGTTTTAACTGTACCGTACGCTCCACTCGGAAATCCGTTTCAAGTGTTCCATCGCAGCTACGGCGGGGTTTGTACGTGCGCGGCCCCAACACACCGAGAGATCCCTCGATGCACGCGTTGAAATTACGAACGCTATTTGTGCTACGGAAAATATACGCCAATTTGCGAGCGCCGAAATGTTGTCGTTTAATTCGATGTCACCGTCGAGAGGTGTTCCTTAATCGAAACAGTTCCATCTTGGACGGCGTGCCGTTTAAGGGGCGAGAAAGACGCGCTTGTAACGAACACGCGCAATTTTTCGAAATTTTCCAAGTATTCGTGAGGCGAATTAGAGAAGCTTTATCTCCGTCTCCTCGTTCAGACGAATCGATTTTTATGTAGCGGGGATGTTTAGAGATCGGTCGGGAGTCCGTTCCTCTATCGGCGAGGACAGGAAGTGTCACCATACTTAAAAATGTGTACGTACGATTGGTATTGTATGAATCGCGAAAAGAATGGCGTCGCTGTTATTCGAAGGTCAGGTACCGATAGACAACGCGGTCAACCCCGATGTTCGATGTCTCCGTTAGAGGATAATTTCGATACGTATCCGTAAATGTATTTTCGGTGTCCGTCGCATCCATCGTTGGCGAGGGGGATCGAATTTCGATATTCGAGGCACACTTTTAATACTTAAATTACAACGATATTATCGTCGCTTTGCGATACGAACTCGACAAACAGTATATTTCACTCGAACACACCGCGCCGTTGACCTTAATTTGTACGGTGGTGGATGGTTGGCGGGAGGGGCGTAACGGTAGAAAGAAATCCGCTTTTCCGTCGACGGAAATTCAATTTTTCAATTTCTCTGAAACCACTCGCATAGTAATAACACGCACTCTGGACGCAATTTCCGGATGAAAATGGGTTAAGTGCAATTGCTGAACTGGATCGACAGATTTGTTTAGTTCCGCGCGATTCACGCGGTGTTCCACTCCCTCCTCCTCACCGCAACGCCATCCTGTCCAAAATGCTTCCACCTCTCCTCGAGCTCCCCACCCTGAACCGTGGATCCAAAAAGTACCGTGTATTTTACAAAATCAAGTGGATAATCGAAAATACGCGAAAAATATGTAGCGTCGCTCGAAACTCGATGGTACGCCGCTCCTTGCACCATAAAACGTTTGGTACATCGTCAAAATTTGTGTTCATCGACGAAACGAAAGCACGTTTCACGTTTTCCGTTCTCCGTTAGAATTACCCTCGGACCAGAAGTCATCCCGATCATTTTTTTACGTTTCTTCAGCTCGAGCAATCGTCGAGCGGAGCAGACGGCCAGCTATGAAAACAAAATCCAGCTGGTCGAACTTGAAAGTGGGTGCCCGTTGATACGCGCGCGGCGCACCTTTGAAGTTTCGACCACTCGCGCGCTATTGCTCTACGTCACTCATTCTCGACGTAGCGTCGCATTCGTTGTTCTCCCGCGGCCCGTTTCGGTTCGACTGATTTCTGCGAATGATCCTTCGCTTCGCGTATCAATAATCGACGGTTTCGACTTTCGAACTTTATATATGACAGACGCGACAACGTAACGAATACGACATTCATGCGTTTATGACAAGCGGAGATCCGCGGTGATCTTGCGGGAACGTGTACAAATGTAAAAATCTATATTACACTGTTTAAAAGATGAGCCTTATTTTATGAATTTTCGTGGCTAACGAGATGCGCGATCGAATGAAATCATTTTTGGCGAAGAGGGCGATGAAAATTTGAGACGGGCACCATGGCGAAAAGTACCCTTGGAAGGCTCCCGGCAAACCCTTATACCGACCCCTGCCTACGTTCCGTGCGCACGCGACACGT
Source organism: Hylaeus volcanicus (assembly GCF_026283585.1). NCBI lineage: Eukaryota > Metazoa > Arthropoda > Insecta > Hymenoptera > Colletidae > Hylaeus > Hylaeus volcanicus. The sequence goes on from NC_071977.1 coordinate 31,559,116, forward strand.
GAAATAACAGCTGCGACTACCTGAAGCGTAAAATCTCGAGTTGTTATTGCACCACGGTGGTTTAAACTTCTAACCAGTTGGCGCTCGCTTGAACCGTCGAGAATAAGCTCTCTCCGCGAGTGTTAAAAGGTGGCGCGGAAACTGGAAGCGCGAGCGCGCGAGAGAGAGAGAGAAAAATATAAACAAGACTCTGCGCAGCCAGTGTACGTATTCTCACTCTGGAAGTTTCGCGAAAGGCGCGCACACTTGACCCAATCGTGTTTACCGATTGTTGGGGGCCCGAGTGTCGTTACCAGTTTCACCAACGCTACTCGTTCGTCTTTTGATTCGCCCTTGCTCGTTAAACGGGATCTCGTTGGAAATTGGTCTCGTCTTCGTCCCGCGAACGATCCGTTGACAAAAGTTTCGATGACGAGCCGCCTCGACGAGTTCGCTTCTTCCCTGTTATCCAGAACGAGCCATCGAAGCTTTTCCTTCGGCCACCGGTGGAGTTTCTTTTTCCCTTCGGCGAAATAAACATTCGTTCGCAGCCCCGTAATAATTTACATTCTTTCTCGGCGTTTCGATTAATTCCATCGAAACTTAATTAAATCGCGTGCGAACGGATTAAGTCTTGACGGGATTTAATTAAACTTCGACTAACGTAAATGCTTCCATTTAGTTTATAAAGCTCCATTGGCCGATACGCGTCCGGAATTAACGTTAAGCCACGGACTCGTTCATACTCGAAATTGAAAGCGTGGTTCGATTAGAGTTTCGACTCGAATAAAAATGCTTCCGTTCGGATGTCAAGATGCAGTTTCGATCGACAGTTACCGTGTACTGTTGGAGAAATCATTTTTTTCTTTTTTTTCTTCATATGACAAAAAATTGATCGATACATTTTTAATTATTACACGAGCAAATGAACCGGAACATCTGCATTCGAGAACTCGATATCTCGTAATTGGTCCGATATCGTTCGTCGACTCTTGACCAGGAAAATTATTCCTCGCTCGGTCGAATAAAGATTTTACCTTTTAAACGTTACGTCCACGCCTGTCGATAACATGTCCTTCGACAAACAAAACAACAAAAAAAAAAAACAAAAGAAAACGAAAAGAAAGCAGAAGAAAAAATATAGCGCGCGAGAGAGAGAGAGAGAAAGAGAGAGAATGCGTCGGGTGAAAACACGGTTGTCGTTTCCACGTATTTGCAACGGTTATTGAACGGGGAGGATTAAGCGAGCGAACGGAGTGGCTAATAACCGCACGAGCGACGACGCGAAAACTCTCGAGTGTTTCCTTTTTACGATACAACCTCATCTACTTCCATATGACACAATAACGCGAACGGTTGAATCGTCTATGTATACTTGATGAAACGGATTGAGATGTGTTCGCTCAATTTGCGCCGCGCAACGTCCGACAATCAAATTCGTTCCATATTCCGTGAAACGGACAGAAACGTCGGGGCTTGTAGTCCAGTTTCGATTAAGCCCGTTCTCCATATGGATTTATAGATTTCATTAAAACGGTCCGGTTCCATTTGAAATTTTCATTAGCGCCACGATAAAATAGCTCGACCGCTTCCGGGGCACATTTAACGGAGTCATTTTTACTAGAGCTCGATACATGAGCCATTCATTATCGAAGTGGTGTGTAAATCCAATTCTTTTTTTTTCTCTCTTTTTTTTTCCGAGTTTTTCGTATTAGTTTCTAAACGCATGAAATTTCCTAGCTTTCGCCGATCGGTAAATTTTAATACTACGAGGGAACGCAGTATACGCAATTTTCGTATCGATATTCCCACATCTTCTCATTGATATTTTTTTTTTTTTATATGAAAATCATCGTACCATTGCATTTATTATTTATTTATTTTTTTTTGCTCGCCGGACAACGGGCACGCAACGTCGTTGGAAGAAAAATTCAATTGACAACGTCCCGTCGTCAGCGGGCTCATCTCTTCGTTCCATGTGAAATTCATGCGGAGCGGCGCGAGCGAACCCGAGAGGGCCGCAACGAGGCTCAAGCAAAATGCGTTAATTATTGAACAACACCCGACGGGCGCGGTTCTCCGTCAAGTGTACCTCGACGATCATAAACACGAGCGGAGCCCGCCTCTCTGTTTGCGAAAACGAGACGTGCATCAGACGCTCCGCCTTCTATAGAGAACTACCCGGCACACGACTGTGCCCCGCGTTTGAGGTAAACGGCGATGTTTGCATAAAGAAATCTGCGACATGAGTCGACGATAATTTATTTCGCGTCGCAATTCTACCGTTTGCGTACGCCGTCTCGGCTGGAATTATCAAAATCGTACACTTGAATCGGGGTTGTATAATATTTGTATAACTGGAAATAACGAACGTTGCGGTGTTTATGGTTGTTTTTAAAAGTTGGCAAGAGTATTAACGACAGATCGGCGAGCTTTATCCAGGGAAAATGAGTCTAACACGCAATTAATCGATCCACCAAAAATCAATTATTTCGAAACGACGTAGGTATTATATCGGGTTGTCCGGAAAAGTCCATGTCGATTTTAGGTAGGTGGTACAGGTCTGAATATATATCGAAATAGTTGAAAAAAAATAACATGTATACATCCCTTAAAAGGTGGAAAGGTTGTGGAACAAAATGGCACCTATGTAATTCAATAAATACATGTATATATATGTAGTG
>NC_071977.1:31571778-31723210 GCF_026283585.1 Hylaeus volcanicus
GCGCCCCCCATCCCGGACGAGCCCCCATATGTAGGAGTCTAAACGAAAAATAAGGCACGAGGATTCGAAGCCACGATCCTCGGATCCACCGTCGACCGCTTTACCTACGCGACCAATCTCGTACCCTACGTTTCGTGTTCCTATTTGACTCCTTATTGTTGGGTATGGGAGGCGCGGATACTACAATTTCGTCGGTTTTAGTGCAGTGACGGGCACCCTGTTATCGAACGAAAATGTCGCAGCAAGGAGAGAGAAAGAGGGACGGCGATGTAAAAAGGGGGTTGAGGAAGTAGACGCGTATACCCGCGAGAAAGAGCAAGGAGGAAATACTGGGCGAGTCTCCTGCCGGCGAAACTGGCGCGATTCCAATGAAACGGCGAAAGAAAGAGAGGAACGGTGATACAACGTCGCGACACAAAACGGGTCCAGTCATTCTCGAAATAGGCGGCTGGAATGTCAGTTCTCGGTAGCTGAAAGATACTCTCTTCTCTGTATCTGTCCGAGGGTCGCCTCTCGTCTCCTCGTTCCCTCTTCCCAGCCAGGGCCGGCATCGTGTAAACCATCCGCGAAACAGTCAAAATTAACAAGGAATTCGTAGTTCATTTCCATATTAATTTCAACTCTTTTCGCCTCTACGAAGACGAGACAAAAATGTTCTGAAACAGGAACATCCATGTGAAATTGAGACGAACTTTTAAACGACACTTGAAAATTACTCGTACGAAAACTCACCAAACGTCTGCCTCGACGAAAAACTCGATCTACGTTTATTCTCGATCTTCAATTTGGCCTACAGATTAGAAGCGATCGGATATATTGTAGCGCAGAACAAGGGGGCACTGGTGAAGCCAGCGTCGGCACTGTTCTCGATTCCGTTCTTTATAATGCGAGACGGAGGAAGGAAAGGCCACCCATGTCTAGGCCACGATCGTGGAAGACGCTGCGAGCAGAGCCCAGTGGGGCACAAAGGACGAGAAATGACAAGCACGACAAGACCGGGCCACCGAGAAAGATACCGATGGCATTTAATAGCTTTACCTCGGAACGTTTTAGATAATGACTGGGGTGGACCTCCGAGTGGCTTCTTTCGTTTGATTCCGTCAGTAGAACCGCTTCTACCGTCGCTCGAACAGAGAACGAGAGACGAGAGGGAGAAAAACCGGGCGGACGGATAGATGAAAAGGAAGACGCTGCACGGTGGATGGGCAGATGGAGGTGAAGCGGCGGCGTACCGGAATGATTGATGCAGTTCTTTTGTACGAGCTTCTATGAGAAAAGCAACACGAGCGAAAAAGCAAAATTAATTGCACGCGGCGTTAAACAGACGACGAAAACAAGCCGCGCGAGCGTTGAATTTTTCCTCCTTTCGAGACGCCCCGCTTGAAATATGAACAAATTTCTCGACGCCGAGATACGCCGGGCGTCCGTTTAGGTGATAATTTCGCACGACGTACGCGATCAAGTCGCGCCAGTCGGGAGTAAACAATTTTCGAATCAGGCATCGTCCTCCCAACGGAACTAAAGAAGAAAATGGCTAAACGTTAATTTTTTAAATAATTTCCGAATCCAACGAATTAACGACAATCTAACGGTCGTTGAACGATAAACTCTCTCGAGTCTCTCGCGAACCGCGAGATCGATCATATTTTTTTTTCAATCGGTTGAAACGTTACTATGCCACGAATTTGTTTCGAAGAAGATAGAAATAAATAAAATTTTCGAGTATAATGTGTGCCCCGAGCACAAGAATAAATTTGTCAGGGAAAATGCCCGTTTAGCAATATTGGTTTCATTTCGGGATACTTTCCACGCGTTTATGAATCCAGCAGGCCAACCGGAAAACTCGTCCAAGTGAGAAGCGTAGCGTTTAAATGTGAGAGAGAGAAAGAGAGGGGGGGGGGGGGGTGGAACAAAACACAAAAAAAAAGCCGTGCAGAGGAAATGTTTTTCGCATTCGTTTAAATTGAAACGCGGCGAAGCGCCGGTATCTGAGCGTCGAAAGCACCGCGGAACGTTTGTGTTCGCAATAGCGACCAGGCAAATTTGTTTCGTACGCGTGAATTTTCTTTCTCCTCGTCGAGTCAAAAGTGTATCGTGCACGCTAAATTTCCGTTCGCTGGGAATCTTTGTTTGCTCGTCGATCCATCTCGTTTCTAATTTTTCCGTTTCATTGGAGAAGGAAACGTCTTTCTCCTTGAAGTGAAATCGTTCTCGCTAGAACGTCGTTGTTCCATCGTACCCGTGGCGTTATCCGTTGGAGACACGATGGAAAACGCGAAATTCGAGCGTTAGTAATTCCAAGAACCAGAAAGCAAAGTTATATGTTTATCGTGTAATCGGCAGCCTCGAGTATCGAAAGTCGCGAGCAATCTATCGTGCTCGCAACACCGTGTGGCTCTCCCTTGAACGACAAAAACGTAATACCACGTGACGTACGATTTCAGCTCTCGGCGACAAAAAATGCGACGCGCTACGTGTTCCGGCGCGACTCGCCGCGACGAAAAGGTTTCCAGGATAGTAGTTACCACCATTGCGCCACGAATCTAAAAAACCGAGCGCTACGTGATTCCAAGTGTCGCCAGAGCAGGATAGCATTAGGTAATCTGTTTATTGGAAATCCTGTACCGTAAACTGTATCAGATTTCGTAAACGAGTAGTATTCCCTCGATATAACGGCACGGATCGTCCTCGACCTAGTTCGAGAATTAGACTGAAGAGAACGGACAAAAAAATGTTTGTTTTAAACGCATTTTTTCTACTTGAAGCGTTGTGTCTTTATCATACGATGCATAGGTCACGATACTTGGAACGATAAAGCGAGCAGCCAGTGATTGAATGTATTTCGTTTCACTCGCGAACATCGGTTCCATGTAAAAGAGAAGAATCGCGTAGTTGTCGCAACATGATAACGAGTGTTTTCGTCTGTTTACGGCCAACCTGGTAGGCAAGTAAACATAACCATTTATGTCCGTGGAAATATCCGCGCCATCTGGCGTATTTCCATTTCGCCGAGCAATTTTATCGAAACGTTAATGGAACCGCTAATGACTCTCAGGAACAGTTAACCGAGAAGGATTGGATTTAAATTCGTGATGAATGTATAAATATCGTCGTTGATATCGCACTGTTGCTCTTTCGTCCACTCGTTGGGAGGATGTCTGGCATCGGCCGACGAGTCGAATTACCAGACGCGATGCAGGTCGAGGGAAAGGTCGAACGTTTCGCTGCATAATTTCGAGACAAGCAAAATCGCCGAGTGCACACACTCGATATTATCTTGCCGTGACCGATACCATCAACCTGTGGCGGCACTCCACGTGCTGGACACCTCGACCTGCACGCATAAACTTTCTATTCGTACGAGGCTCTGGAACGTTCTGCCGCGTCGCGATACGAATCGTCCCTTCTGCCACGAAGGATTTCGTTTGTGCATCGAAATCGAATAGGTTGCCGATACAAAGTACACGTGTAGCCAATATCTGTAGCCAATAATGTACGTAACCAGCGTAACGAGCAACAAATTACGGTATCAATTGACGCGTTACTTTTAAAACTCGTATTTAATATTAATTAATACATTGTTTAACCGCAAACAAATAACATCGAACGCGATTTACGTGTCTCTCATTTGGAAACTGTACACTTAATGCTCGATGCGATTTATTTGCGCAGCGTTTTATCGGCGGCTAGTTTCGCACGTGCGCGTTTATCCTTTTATTTTTTCTCGTTCTAATTTACGAGTTCCCTTGGGTGATTTCTAGCTGCGAAACGGATCGATTGCAGGATTTAAGGGCCGAATCCACCGAACGACATCGAGCAAACTTTGAAATATGAACATTAATCTATTTTTCGACGCGGTTGCCGCGCTTCGTGATTTCTCAGTCCGGACATTAACTCTCCGTTCTAGTTTATACATTTTCTACTTATTCTGCTTTAAGAAATACAAATGACGGCACAGTGTAAAGTGTAATACAACAAGCCAATTACTACCGAGCTAATTTCACCCATGTATTCAAACGTTTAAACGTTACTCGACTATCGTCGTTCCTTTTCTTCGATTCAGTTTCTTCGATATCCTGTGAAAATTTTGTCCGTAAACGCGGAATTACTGCAGCTCGTCGGTGAGCGAGTAAATTCGCGAGAGGCCGTCTAGTTGCGAGCGTAAGTGCTGCTTCCACGTTGCACGGCGGATTGCTGAGCTGCAATTGAGTACCACTTCAATGTGCTTACACTCGCGAGTATTATACGTACAATGCATCGCTGCAATTATCGTTATATAGGACCTCCTATCGCCATATAGGACCACAAAGAGCACTTCGTTTATTTAATCAGTTCGACGCATTTGTTCCCCGCGAAATTGGAAACCCCTCCGCCTGTTCTCGTCATATCCATCTCTCTATTTTTATATATCATCTCGCTCTGTCTCTTATTTAAAAATTCTTGTTCGTTTAAACGGACTAACACGTGCGCCGCAAGAAACATTTGATATTTTCTTCTAACAAAACAAAAACCAAAAAAAAAGATACTATTCGAATCGAGCAACCTCCTCCTCTTCGAAGTCGGTTAAAAATTAGATTTTTGTTGAAATTTTTCAAAAAGTTATTTTGCTGTTAAGTAGGATTCTGATTCCGTTTGCCGAGATTCTTCTAAAAAAAACTTTCGACTATTCTCGTAGAATTAATAAAGTTGATTCTGTCAAGAGCGAAGTACTATGTCACGTGGTCCGTTCCCCCACTCCGCGGCCGAAGCGAGGAGAGACGCCAGTTGTCGGCAGAGCGTAGAGGATAGCAGATCTTCCCGTCTGCGCTGTCGCGGAGCGCGCATCCCAATGGGATCGAGGTGGGGGAAGCTCTTGGGCACACGTGCCGGTCCGTGGCCGCGTCTGGTGTATACATCGAACGTTCGTCAGTTTTGATATCGACTATCGGCGACAATAGAAGCTATTTTCAACTTTTCGGACATAAAAGCGTCTCGACGCTGATCGAAACAGAACAAAGGCGCGCTATTTCGGACGCGCTCTCGTGTTCTTCTTGTTCCCTTTCTAATCACTACGACGATGCGACATTTTCATCCGAAGCGCCGAGTAATTCGCGAGGAAAGAGAAGGATTTTTTTCGTAACCCGAGACACGACGACGCGAAGAAAAATAGCACCGCGGAGACAATAGTGCGTGACGTGTACCTCGAAAGTGAAGCGAAGTGATAGATCCTCCTTTGCTGTCCGAGTCATCGAAGGAATAGCGTCGACGATCGTCCAGCCTGTCGCGATGCACAACGACAAAGTAATTGATAATATCAAGCGGATAAGTCGCTAAAATTACGATCACGCGTATCGTTGCTTTTATATCGTCGAGTTTAAACGGGGAACATGTTTCAACGAATGAATGGAAAACAAATTTTAACCGATTCGATCAGGGAATCGCGTTTCTCTCTTTATCTCTCGTTTGCGCGTCAAATATCTCCTGGAAAAAAATCGAGTCGCGCATGTCGCGGCGTGTAATCAAATGTATGAAGCATTGTAGAGGCATGGAATTTTTATGCAAAAAAGATTCATTTCGTTCGGATAACCATCGGCAGTCACGGTTTATCGTTTAAAGAACAATTCTCGATTAATCCCTTCGAAACGCACGCGGCGTCACTAACGAAAAATAACGTTGACGTAAAAAAAGAGAGGCACGAGGAAAGAGTACACCAGAGAGGGAAAACTCTCGAAAACCTGATTATCCGACCCAGTTAGGTTAAGGCGAGAGAAGCCAGACGCCATCGACCTATATCGACCCTCGCGTCGTCACGGTGAAATAATAAGGTGAAATAAAAATTGCCGTTTATTCGAATCGCGTAAAACAAGTGCGACATTCAGCACTAAATCCACCTCGTCGATTCGACTTTCGATCGATTTTACTAAAATTTTGAAGGACAGTTGTTGTAATAGAGAATTAATTTGATCGACAAAGTACTTTCTTTCTGTTCCTTTTAACTATAATCCTACGGTAGTTTTGGTGTTAAAGTTATTAGGTTTAGTTGAGTCGAGTTTTTTTTATTTAAGGAGTAACTCTATGGTACAGATACATGCGTGCTTGCTTCGTCGCCGTCATTTTGTACTAAAAGTATAATACAATAATTTTTGTTTATACTTCGATATGTGTTAAATAAACCCAGTAAAAAGGGTCCCTTTAGGTTCCTATTCTTTTTGCGATACCCTCAAAATTAACGATCAAAGATAGGCCTTTTTTCACTCAATTCTCATTTCGCGCTACTACGTGTACAGTTACATAGCGTTATACATTTGTTCTTCTATCATTAGGTTTATACTTTTAAACGTATCTTCAAGTACCTGAAATTAATATAATTTTTTCTTCTTCTATATACTATGCGTATTACAAATTACAAATTCAAACATCTCGTATAATCTGAAGATAAAGAAATAAGAAAATAGAAGGTTCGAAAAAGTTGTTAGATTACGTAGGACAGCCTTTTGCGGTTATAGTTTGCACGTTGTAAAGAGCAGTTCAGTCGATAAAGAGAGAAAGAAAGAAAGCTGTAACGGCGCGTGAGAGAGCCCCGAACGGTATGTAATCGCAGGAGTGAGTGCACAGGTAGGGGCTGGAACTCATAAGTATCTTTCTCGCATGTGCGTCGACGTCTGAGGGTGCAAAACTGTATATAAGACGGAGCGGCTTCGCTTTGTGCGTACCTTTGACGCGCTCCTGCAATTAGAACGACCCCCCATCCCCGTACTCATTTCGGCGTTCTTACGAACGAACGAAAGAGCGGTACGAAAAGCGGAACGCCTCGTCGCGAGAGCGATGGAAACGATGAGAAACCATTTCGCGTAAAAGGCAGACGTCTGGGCTGAAAACGTATCCGGCTCGACGGAATCGCGACGCGTACACGTGGAACCGCGGTCGAACCTAACCTCGACCCTTTCGTCTCCGCATCCAAATGCAGGGAATATTATTTATTCTTTTTTTTTTCCCGTGCACGTCCGTCGATTCTTCTGGCGCGTAAAATTGCGAGATTCGCGTCGCATCGGGCGTGGAGAAATTAATTCGCGAAACGATGGATTTTCAAAAGACGCGACGTCGATGCGTGGATTCGGTTGCGCGCGAAATCCATGAAAACTCGGAACAATGTTCGGGAACAAAAGGGAAGTAATCTGATCCCCGCCACCGAATGAAAAGTACCGTTGTTTATGCAAACGTGACCTCGATACGCATTGATACACGCCGCGAATGTAATTGAAGCATCGCGAGAGCATTCCGGTTCCTTCGGCTTCTCGGCGGATAATTAAAAACGTGACATTGTTCGCGCTTCGCCGTTCGTAAACACGATCGCGCCTGTTAGGCACGGAAAAACTCGTTCGAACGCTCAATTAGTTCTGACGACATCGCGAATATTCTGACATGCGTGTCGTTACTAGTGTAAACACACTATCGTTGAAAAACAGGCGTTTGTTTATTTGAACGAATTCGTCAGAACTCGTCCGAACACGTTTTCGTCCGAATTCGCATTCGTAGTAACCGTTAGCCTTAGCGTTCGAACACCGTGCCACCGAGTACGTTATCGCTTACGATTATTACTAGTGTAAACACACTATCATTGAAAAACAGGCGTTTGTTTATTTGAACGAATTCGTCGGAACTCGTCCGAACACATTTTCGTCCGAATTCGCATTCATAGCAACCGTTAGCCTTAGCGTTCGAACACCGTGCCACCGAGTACGTTATCGCTTACGATTATTACTAGTGTAAACACACTATCATTGAAAAACAGGCGTTTGTTTATTTGAACGAATTCGTCAGAACTCGTCCGAACACATTTTCGTCCGAATTCGCATTCATAGCAACCGTTAGCCTTAGCGTTCGAACGCCGTGCCACCGAGTACGTTATCGCTTACGATTATAAACGTGATACGGGCTTAACGAAATATAATCGTTATTAATAAACACGTGTTGGTATAATTACGGGCGAGGTGAATTTCACGTTTCCGGCACCCGGTATAATTGTCGCGACTCGTTGAAAGAAAAGAAAAGAAAATAATCGAGTCGCCAGGCTCGCGTGTTAAGTTTACATACAAAACAATAACGCACGGAGTACAATGGTGTCCGAATGCTAATGCGAGTCATTGTACGCAAGTTTCTAAAGGAAAGCTGCTGACCGAATGAGAAACTCCTAGAACGGAGAAAACGAGAAGAAAGGGAATTTTGTCGGAGAGGAAAAGAAAACGTCATTCATATTTGCCCCAGCGGACTGAACGAGGTTAATCGAATTAAAGATTAGAGGGTACGATATGCATACAGATTTGTCGTCGAACGACGCTCTCGAGGATTTCTCGATCTCTTTGGCTCGAAGCTTCCTAAGAAAATATTCCACGAGTCCACTCGCTGAGCCCCCTCGACGCGAGCGTTCGGGAACTGGCATATATCTCTTTGCACGTGTCACGATTCGTTCGGTTCGCCAACCTAAAGGGAATTGAAATCTTTTCTATCGATCCTTCTAAAAATTTCATGAGTTTCCAATGACTCCGTCGCCGGATCACCGATCCTAAAGTGTATTTCACCTAATTCCCCGGAGAAGAATTTCATTGGTTTATCGACACGAGTCACTATGTTTGCTTCGAAACCTCCCCAACGATTTCTTTTATCGGCACGATGTAGACACAGTCGCCTCGAGCATGCTCCGTTCTTCAAACGAGACGATAAATATCGGATGATTGCATAAGTTCGTGCCCGATTTCAAAATGAACGTGTGTTAATAAATTTCAAGGAATATAATTTTATTAATCAACCATGTAATCGTCATTCTTTTCTACAATTCAATTTTACATGTTGGTAAACCAAACTAAAAACAAATAATGGAGTTCTGACATCAACGTCTATGTCAATCGACCACGACCTTGTGCAATCATCCAATACAAAGGATTAAAGTTGCGTATCATCAACCGATACTATTTCCTAATATCGTCCACGAGGTATTCCTTATTTTATGAAAAAAAAAAGCGTTCAAGACAGGTAACTAAACTAGATAGAATTGTTCTATCGGATATCGCAACCGAGTCCTAGAATCGTATTAATCCCAGCCGAGTCAATTATATCGGACGCATTACACGCAGTCCGTTTACAGATCGTTATCGGTCCGCAGCTTATCCAGATGCAGAATGTTTTGGTTGTACAGCAGGGATTCTCAACCGGTACTTTACAGCAAATAACGAACGAACCGAATGCATAGCGATTTATTTACGATGATTTGTTCGATCGAAGGTCCATCTAAGATAACTAAAGTTTAGATTTGTTTGCAATATTGCTAACAAAGATAACTAACAAATCGTGATGTTCATCACAAGTGAAAACCGGTTGAGAAACGCTGCCCTGAAGTACAGTAGAACCGATTCCCTTGTATTCACCTGTTCACGTGCACTGTACAGGGTGTCCCAAAAATGTCGGAGCTCTTTGAAAGGGGTGATTCGAAACAAACTTTTCCTCAGCGAAAATGTTGTCCGAGAGTTATTGAAGGAGATATTAACAGATAAACCCTGACCAATCAGAGCGCGAGTAGAATAGGATACGCGCCAGACGGCTCGCGCTCTGATTGGTCGGGGCTTTCTGTTAATATCTCCTTAATATCTCCTTCGATAACCCTCGGACAATATTTTCGCTAAGGAAAAAGTTGCTTCAAATCCCCCCTTTCAATCCTCGCCTCGACCATTTTTGGGACACCCTGTATATCGCGCAATCCGCCAACGGGGAGCCGTGACGCGTTTTCGCGCCTCGCTACTACCGCCCGACAAAGTCATTCGGAGCTGAATGCGCGCAACTACGATTCAACCCAAGTTTTGCAAACGTTCGCGACCGAGAACAGAATATAATTGTTTCTCCTAAAAGGCGCGAAACTTTTATCTCCTCAACGAGCATCGACGTTCCCCCGAGGAAGATTCCTTAGTAGGAAACAAGAAGTTAGACAATCGCCGCTGCAAATGGAAAGCCGTGGCGCGCTGATCGCGACCGAGACTAAAAATTTCAGTTCGCGTACAACTTAAAGTCCGGGTTGTAGTATTCAAGTAGCGCGTCATAGAAGAAGTTCCACGGTAAAGGTTGCCCCGAGGGATTCGTAACGTAGCGATATAACAGTTTCCTCGCGTAAAGGAAAGAAAATTTCGTCCGGATCGAACCGAAGCATTAGGGACAGTTACAGTCGAGACGCACAAATTTCGAATTTTACGTTATTAACGTCGAAGATATTAAGGTGGCCGTGTTTCCAGCGGATCCACTCAGCTGCGTTTAATAAAGAAAGTTGGCGAGGTTCTTGGGTTAGGGTATTTTGTCGCGTGGTTAAGCGGCGAGAAGGGCTACGGTGCGTCTGTCGTTGGTCCGTCGACAGTCGAGTTTGGCCGTCGCCGTTATGGAAGAAATTCCACGGCGAAGCTTCGCGCGAGCCTGCTGGTTAGAATTAAGGGCCCTCGCGCTAACTTCCTGAACTCCCGGGGCCGAGTATCGCCCCGGCTTAATGAAATTCTCCGTCTGGTAGGAAGACTCGGGGAACAAGTTCGCGTCTTTATCGTGAAAACGGCCAAGGAAAGCTGCCAACTCCATTTAGGGGTTGCTATCATTGCGCGGCACAGATATGCTGGCAGGTCGTTACGCCCCGAAGCAGCAGGTATTACTGCACGGCCGAAGAGCGCGTTCGCGACGTTCACGGTGCGCGTGCGATCTATCTTGCCCGGGGGCGTTTGTATAAAGGTAATTTAACGATAAATATATATACAGATGCTGGGAAGCGGGGGAAGGGAAGCGAGAAATACACGGCGTGGGCGGATACGGGGAGGAAAACAGAGACACGGATATCCCCGAGTCGAGCGTTGTAGTCCGTTTAAGAGGTTATACAGCCACCTCGGCGGTGGCAAAACAGCGCGCGCGACACATCTTCGACAATTTTATCCAGGGATACTGTACTTCCAATTGAGATCGTTTGCTTTTTCTACCACGTGTAACAAAACTGATTTAAGGGGCTTGGAACGTCAAAAAATGAAAAACAAAAAAAAAATCAGGTTTATTTTAAATTAAAATTTAAGCGATTCTGGACGGGCCTGTGCCATTAGAATTGAATTTGGAGCACTGGAAGTGGTAACGAAAAAATTGTGATGTTCCAAGCGTCTGCTTGTTAGTAGTACAAGAACGCGTTATGAGAGAGCGCATCGTGAGAGAGCGCATCGCCACACGCAACGACAACATTCTCTTATGCACGTCGATACTAATTAGACCGTGGCGGAAGTGGAGCTGTAACGGAAAAATGTGTACTATTCTTTTTACTAGAAAAATAGTAATTCGCAGAAGAGGGTATACGGTTGCTCGAGAAAAAAGAGGGAGGTAAATTACACCGTAGGCGTCGAGGTAAACAGAGCTATGAATACACTCCGGTCGAGCGTAGCGCGATCTCACAATCTGGAATTGTCTCGAGACAACAAATCAACCGAACAGGATTGCGCTCGCCACACCGTGTCGTTTCGCTAATTCGTGGCCATACTTTCGAGCGACAACAACAACGCGATAAAGCGTGCGTGTCTCGCGTAGCATTTGTCCTCGACGGGGATAAAGGATTACAACCGATCGAGCCAGAAATATGTAAAGTACTTTTGGTTAATATTCATGGAATCGTCATTTCGATTTGTAGCCATTGAGCGTTATAGACGTTTACGCCCCCGTCGTTAATCCATCTTCCCCGGCTCCGGGTTTCATATTCGTTCGCGAACAGAGGGGGAATAACAGCGGGGCAATTGGATGGTAACGTTGCGAGAAAACAAATTGTGCGTCGTGTAGGTGGGAAATTCAACAGGTTGGGAAATAGAAGACCTTAGATCCGTCTGGTTCTAAAATTGAAGCCGCTCGACAGGGGAGAAAGACCCTGCCTTCCTTTCCGCCCCCTTTCTCCCTTCTTTAACCGTTGCCAGTTACTTTTGCTTCGCTTTCCTTTCGTTTCTCGCGTGCTTGTGCAACGACCTTCGATTCCCTCTTCGCGTAGACAAACTTCTGTCTTTAGTCTCCCTCTTCCCATCTCGGTCGACTGATGTCTTTGCTCGTTTCTGCGATCCTTCCTTCTCGTTTCTGTTATCGTTCTCTTTCGCGTGTCCTCCGTCCTTTTTCTCGAGCCATAACTCTCGCACTGTTTACATTTTTTTCCCCGAAGTCACCGTTTCACGCTCGGTGTCTTCATTCTCCTTCCGTACCGTTCTTTCGTCAGCTTGTTGTCATCGGACGCGTTCCCATCGCCCCTTTATCTCGTTTCGACTCTCCTGTTTGACTTTTTTTTTACCCTCTCGTCTGTTATCGAACGCAACAGGAGGGCGCCGTTGCTATCGTTAGGGAAACCAACATTTTTGGTGAAAAATCTGTCGAACACATGCACAGAGAACGATCGAATCTCGTTCGAAAGGTAGAGTCACACCGAGGAACCAAGCGAGGCGTTAAGTAAGGCCTGGACAGCATTTTTTCCTCGTCTCCTTTATAAGCTATCTCGCTTTGCATGATCTTTCAACACGACGACCCTCTACGGGTTGGAACAGTTGGGCACCCCACGGGAGTGCCTCCTACTGGGTATTTCCAACCCCTTCGAGTAGCTCTCGTAACATCGCTAATGCCTATTATATTAAACTCTCGCAACGAAGGGAATATATTTGAGGGCTTTGTTAAGTGCAAACGCACAAAGCCAATTTGGAACGGCGTTTTAATCAAAAGTCGTCATAGTAACCGTTGCGCGTCGTCGGGCCGATTAAAGCGGAACGATCGACAGAAAATGTTTGTGTCCCCAACGTTGATTTACATGGGGCAATTAAGCCACGTACCGAGAGCACTCCGAACAATACCTCCTTCGGTCGCGTTTGAATATTTTTTAATGCGTTTCAAACGTATCTGCATACATTCAGCAAGACTAATTTATTCTCTTTTTCGATTGGTCTCTTTGTACGCGATGTTTTTGTTAACGCGAAACTGTTTGTCCGTCAAGCGTTCCCAAACAACCGCGACCGTGTTTTTCGATGGTAATTCGAGAAACGACGGTTGTTACTCGAACCGTAACAAAGGTGAGCGCTCGAACAAAGATTAATACATAGAAACGGGGGCTGCTCCGGTCTGCGTCTCCGAAACTCGAAAATCCTCGTCTCTGCGGTCTCTTTAGACTCGTTCGAACAAATTTCCATTTACAAAAATAACAATCCTTCGTCGAGGAAGAAAGCGCAGTTTAAAAACCCACCGGCGACAAAAGCTGCAAAATTACGATTAGCCACGGAAACTGTTGAATATCTCCCGTTCCAGAAACACGAAAACTCGATCGAGGGAGGGGTGGAGATTAGGGGGCTCTAATCGCGCAGGAAAATTGCACGTCTAGATCACGGTCGACTAAATATCGAAAGTCTTTAAACGGTCCGGGTTCGTGGAATCGACCGAAATTCCTCGTTAAAATTCGGTTTCCGACCCGGGACTATCAGAAACGGTTACCATAATGCCTGGGTGTTCTCGGGAACGATCCTAGATTTTTATCGGAAGCGTGCTACCAACGCTAGAACAATATCATCGAAAGCAAATTCATAGCTCGTGGGAAAGGAATGCGTGGATCTGCGGAAGAGAGACGGGAGAGGGGGGCGCTGGAGAATTGGAGGACGAGGGGGGCAAAGAAGGGAACGAATAGGAAACGAAGAAGAAGAAGAAGAAGAAGAAGAAGAAGAAGAAACAGCGGTGGCATCGTGCCAACGATCGATTGCAAAGTGTACCAACCGCGCGTGGCTTTGGGTAGAACATCGTGGAAGCAACTCGTAGGGAAAACGCATATATCCGGGGTACACGTCCGCGGCGTGGTCGAGGGGGGTTAATAAAACCTGTCTGCGCTCTGTATGCGCCGCGGATCTAAAGTAAACGCAGTCTGTATGCTTGTACTACGAGACAAATCTACGTATCCGAAGATTTCTTATCTCTTCCTCTTTGTTCTTTTTTATGCTTTTCGTTTTCCGCTCGTTCTTTCCCTGGTTATTAGGTGTCGTCATACCGTAGCCCCGCCACCAACTCATTTTCTCCCCGGCCGTTTTTCTTTCACGATACAGGCCGAAGTTACCGATTAGGCGTGCGTACAACTTCATCGAATATTAATATCGCCGTTCGAACGTTACTTTTACAGGAGCGAGAAGGATTTTATTTCGAAGAGGGCACGCAACGCGATCGAGGACGTTATCACGTATTAACGAATGCTCGACGACTACGCAATGTGAGTTATATTTTATGCTCCAACGAGCGTTTCCGTTGCTTACCGTTCATTTCGATCGAACGTATCAAAATCTCGCAGAGGTAAAATACGCGTGTTCGAATGAATCCGCGCGTAGGTGAATCTTCGTTTGTCTTTTGTTCGTTACCCCGACATCTTTGTCTACATAATATTTTTGCCCGTCTCTGCTCTCCCGACTGTTGCCTGGGTTCCTGTTTCCCGCTTCGCTACCCCGTTACTTCCTCGCCCAGGTCCTCGCCGTTTACCCACCGGCCGACCCCCTCCCCTCGTACCCCCTTTTCCTGTGCCCTCTCCGTTCGTTGTTTTTCTCTTGTTATTATGCCCCGTCCCTTGCGCTCCTCTAGCCCCGAACGTTTTTGTTTCTTTTTCCGCGTGTCGGCCCTCCCGTTGCCTTCTCCGCCATATTCTCTCGGTGTGTTCGGCGGCCAGAACTTACTACGACGTCCGTAAGCTTTCTGGAAAGATAGGCTTTCGCATTAGAATATTAAGGCCAACTAAGGCGAAAGAGGATCGGGGGCGTGTAACTTCCTGCGTTCACCGACGAAGGGTTGTACTTAGAGCTCGCGCTGCTCGATAAGAAAAATATCGAGTTACATCGAAGCGGCCATAAATTACCGTCGATCAGTCGACTACGAGTTATTATCATATCGATTACGGGCGGATGGTAACGCAAGTTATACCGATCAGCGTAATTAAGAATTTCTTACGGACGATGAGTGGCTTCGGTCGGCGGTCGTGTAATTTATCGAAGGAAAACTACGGCCCGCGGCGATGAGATTTCAATTAACATTCTTGCACGCGTTTACCACCTATCCTTTATCGGGAATTTTCCCTGTACGAGTGTCACTCGAAAACTCGTTACGATGTAAACAATTTTTGAAAAACGATCCTGTCCCGTTATACGCGAAAATCGTAACAACTCCACTCGAGTTTCTTTGTTTCGCGATCGAACCACCCGAGAATACACGTGTCAATTTTGTTAACAGTAATTGCTTCGTCGACTCCATAAATCACGATCCGTCGCGAAACAATGATTCGTGAACAAATTTAATTCCGTTGGTTTGCCCAGGCACTGGTTCAACTCCGCGTGCGTGTAAAAATATCGGTTAATAATTGGCGTAGTACAGATTACCAAAATCGGAGTACGGGGTATTGCGTTACGGTACCGGGTGGACAGATTTTAAAACGCATTTCGACCGAACGTATTTTGTCAATAGTATCCGCTCGACAGAATGACACAAATATCGGTCGCATCGACACATTTTGTGCGAACGGGTATTTGGAGAAGCGCTGCTCGATTTTCATTGGCCACGATAACGTTGTGAGTTAATGTTATCAACGAACGGCGCAACGATAAACAAACATAACTCCCAAGCCGGCGTGCACCAACCGTCAAACGCGGACATAGCAAAATTCAAATGCGCGTAAGTCCAATTTGCGAAGGCTCGACGCCGTCGCGTATCTTTAATTTAAAGCGCCATAAATTATGGCTCGGCTTGATTTAAATTTTCGTGATTAAAGCGGAACATAAAACCGCCATTACACCTGACGCGCATATTTACAGCACGCAATAAAATTGATTCGGATATATTTTATCCCGTTGAGATAAACGTCGATGATCTCGAGACCTCGTAAAACATCATTTTACATCGGATTCTTTTTCACGTTATTTTGCTTCCCATTTCGAGACGATCTTCTAATCGAAACATTTCATATTTCCACAAACAATAAATCATTTTACCACGGACTGCATAAAAATTGCGGTCGCGATGTTGCGGATGTTTTTGTTCCATCTGCTAGAAAATTCGAGTTACCGTGCAATATAGATTTCGTACCGTTTACCGAATAGGGATTCCGGTCAGAATTCTCGACAAAAATTTGAAAAAAAAATCATAACTATCGATCGGGCAAACGCATTTCAATGATCAAAACCGGAAACCACGTGTTCTCGAGTGTAGAATTTTTGTTAGTTAATTCTGCTGGAAAAATATCTAGAGTTGCCTGATATTCAAAAATTCTCTCTTAATAGTGAACATTTTGGATCCAAGTTTTTTTTTCTGTCTCGCGGTGAAAATATCTCTGTAGAATTTTTAAAAACTATAAAACCATCGTCTTTTTTTTTTTTCTTTTCTTTAGTTAATTTTGTTGGAAGAGTATCTAAAGAGTTGCCTCGATATTCAAAGATTCTCTCTTGATAGTGAACATTTTGGATCCAAGTTTTTTTTTCTGTCTCGCGGTGAAAATATCTCTGTAGAATTTTTAAAAACTATAAAACCATCGTCTTTTTTTCTTTTCTTTTCGTTAGTTAATTTTGTTGGAAGAGTATCTAAAGAGTTGCCTCGATATTCAAAGATTCTCTCTTGATAGCGAACATTTTGGATCCAAGTATTTCCTTTTCTGTCTTCGAGCCAGAACGGAAAGGGACGCCGACGAATTTCTGGAAAAATTCAAAGCTTTCTGCGCGTATCAATCGCCGAACTTCCTCGGCGAGATATTCTAACTCGCTTCAAAGGAAACACCCTGTGTACGCGAAAGTTTATGGTAAATTGTGGCACGACGACCAGGGACGAGTAGGAGATATCCACATGCGGTGAAAATTTCGTGTCGGCAGGGGCGTCGCGTCCTCGAGAATGCTCGGAGCGTAATTTTATAATGGCGGGGAGCGGGGCACGGGAGAGTCCCGTTTCTAGCCCGTCTGCACCTCGTCTCTCCGGGCAGGTTTCTGACCCGAACCTGATCCGAAGTTGCCCCGAACTTCGCGTCTCTCTATCCCTCACCTCGAGCCTCGTTTCAGGCTTCGGCTTACCTCTTGCCTCGCGTCTTCTCGACCAGTTAACTCAATTACCCGATACACCGTAACGAAATATTTCCTGAAAATTATAGCCTTTTTCCGAGGTACTCCGCGCTCGGGTTACGACAACCGTAAGCTTATCCCATGAAAACAATCTTGAATCTTTCACTTCGTCGTCCGTAATCAAACAAAAATATTTCTCGTTTCTCTCTGTCAACTTTACGTCGACTGCCAAGCCGAAACTCGGGACTATCGAAGAATAGTTGATTCAACATCTGCCTTGGTATGTAATTTTTTAACGTCGTCAAATTAATTTTTACAGTTCCCAAATGGAAAGTCCTGTCACTGGGTGACGTGGCGACCAACGTATCAACCTACTTTATTCGGTTAGTACCGACCAAAATAAATCGAAACGTAAAAGAGGAAAAACATCGCTCGGTTGTAATTAATAAATTATCTTAATAAATTATCTCTACCCGTTGTTCGATTAATCCCAGTAAACGAGATACAAGCGGACATTGATAAATCGATCATAAATTGTCCGGTACGTACGATTGCGACACCGCGGACCGATTCGTGACTGACCGGTTCCGTTGGTATTTATCTGTTTCGACGGGTGTAGGCGTCGAGCCAACCGATATACATTGTTTACGTCGGTTGTTCGCTGCGAGATTACCCGAAGAAAGCTTCGGATTTTTCTCCGGTTACACAACGACTCTTGTCAAGTATTCCGTGCACGCGTCCGCGGCCATCCCGTTTACCAACTTTCGTTTTACGATGTGTTAAAAGGAGTGTAAAAATTGGAGAACACGTTCTGGCTCGAGGAGTTTTGAATGTCCGAAGTGAAGCGAGTGGAAGGAATGAAGAGAGTCGAAGCTCAAAGGGTTTTTTTCGCTCCGGTTAAACGCTTTTTTCGCGGGTTTGCGTTCGTCGGGTTCTTAGAAATCGCGAGTATGCCGTCCCGCCGCGTGAATGCCGCGTAAGCTGTAAAAACGTACGGGTAATTCCGAAGTAACGCGTTTCGACTGTGGATGCGACGCCCACCGCCGCAACATAATATGCGCCTCCCTTCCGGCGTATTAACCCCCCGCGGGGGGACCAACGGGGTTGGTTAATTCTCGTTCGACTTTTTGCCGGACTATAGACTCCCGGTAAAATCGAGACTGGGAACGCGTATAATGCCACGCGAAAAAGGGCTATTCGTTGCCGCGCCGTATTCTCCTTATAAACGTGAACGACGGGTTTAATAAAACCCTGGCCGAGTCTGGTACTGAAAACGTAAGTAAAATGCGATCGGAGGCTTTTATGTCCCGCGGAAAGCTCGTAATATCGACGGTACGTTGGCTGCTGGCTGGTTGGCTCCCGCGGCTTTATAAACCCGTCGGCCGACTTCGTCCGTAAGAGTTTTAAATGCCGCGTGTAATGCAATACGAAACGACGCTCTCGAGAGTAGTCGCCTAAATAATTTCACGAGCGCACGCGAGGATCGCGCGGTCGAACCGCCCGTTGAAACGACACTGCTACTTCGCCGAAGTCCTCGAAACGTAATGACGCGTTCCCACTGGACGCGAGTGCGAACCCTTCGGTGAAAATAGCTGTCGGGTTTTTCATTCGATCGGTACTCGGTCCGATTTTACATCGATCTTTCGATACAAGTTTGCTCGTCACGAATTACAAATAATTTACTTATTCTATTAACTTATTCTATTTTTGGTACAGTTCGGTCGAAAATTCCCCAGCAGAATATGAAACTTGTCTCGACTTTCATTGTAAATGGTGGCTGAAGCAGCTCAGGGTACATATATATATATTTTTTTTTTACAACAAATAGAATCGCGTGCTTTGTTCCGCGAAGCGACGTAGCTCCAGAAAAAGACAGAAATCGCGACCTGAATCAGCCAAGGTCACTTTCCCAATTAACGCAGCGCATAGCATATTGGGTTGTCTCTTTTACGCTCGAGAAGATGTCCGCGCCCGCGCTTTTTCGAAATTATGGCATTCGTTAGCAAAGTGACGCGTAACGACCTTGGCTAATGATACTGCATCTAATTAGGGTAATTGGAACAATTCTAAAAATCCCTATTAGGGATGGTACTCGTAACGTGGTATTCCTTGGGGACAGTTGCGAAAAGTGTCGACTTCAATGTTTCGATGTTTCGCCAATAAGCATCGTAATCGTTATCCTGCGTTTCGTCTTGTTCGCATTCCGAACGTCCACTTATCGTAGCTTTCATAAAGGGAGCACGCGGGTGCGAGAATTCGTAATTGTTCAACTGCCAGCGCATTCCGCGACATAAAGGAAATCATATAAGACCCGTGACCGCGCAAAGACGAGCAAACCGTAAACGACTGCGAGCAAATGTTTGTTCTTGTGCGGTTGATCCGGCGAAGACGTACCAGCAGCTCGGAATCGATATGAAACGACCAGCGAATGGTTTGTCGCGTCTTCCGCAGGGATTGTGGGTCTCGTAAAATGTGTCGCGAGTAGGAACGGTTCTCGCGTTTCTCCCAAGATTTATGATCTCCTCGATGATCGTTCTTCTCTTGCCAAGAAATATCGGATTCGTAGTACCGAATTGTACATGCCTTTTTAACGATCCGTATCGTTTCGTTTTACAAAAACCACACGAATCATCACGACTTCGATGCACAACCTGAAAAGTCGCGAACTATCGAGTCGTACTCACCTCGGTATTACGGCACGTTCACGAAGACAGCAATTACGCGAACGCATAATCCGAGAACCTGTTCACGCGCTCGAGTCGAATTTACGTTGGTTTCTTTGCGCGCCGCTTAGGAGACGAGGACTATTACCGACAAGAATGCCGTGTATACTTTATCAGCGCATGCTACGGCTCGGGAACCGGTTAAACCGTATCAGCTTTCCGACCTTCAATGAAATGCACCGACTTCCCGCCAGCCGAATGTAGGTTATCGAACGATAAACACATCCCGCCTCTATTTTCTTCGAGACACGTGAGTCTCTTGCCCGACCGAATGGTTGTTTCATTAAAGGTGCGAACAGGTGCGAACCATCGAGAATATTTTATGCATGTTTCGAAGTAAATTTATGTAAAGTTTTCTCCGTAAAAAGAAATAATTACAGGCACTCGATATTTGGCCCCGTAACGCACAACACTCGAAGGATCTTAATTCTCGTAAATTCCGAAAGTTAGGCTATCCGAGGTGTAGCTCGTCGTCGGCGGGGGGGGGGGGGGGGGGGTGTCAAACAATCGTTCGTTTCGCGGTAATAACCTCTGGAGCGGAGAGAATCGAATTTCGAAATCGTAGACGCCGCGGCAACTTGGCGCGATAAAACTTTCCATGGAGAGCCGAACTTGCAACAGTTTCGCGCAACTGCACACCCGTCTTTTCCTTAATCGTTTTCCACTCTTGCCTCTGCCGGAACTATGAAACACGACCGTATCGACTTCTCCAGGCATCGGTGCGAATAAATTTCTTCGCGAACATCGTGTTCAACCGGGGAGCGCCTCCGAGTTCCTCTAGGGCAGGTCGAGCGGGTTTAAAAGAAAAAATTGGAAACTTTCACGGAAATGCAGTTCGAGCGACGCTAATAAAGCGATTGTTCTTTGTACGTGTATAAACAACCCGAGGAAACGTTTTATTCGAGACTGTAAAAGGTTTGGGCAAACGCCTCGAACTGCCGCTAATCGTCGAATTTCCGTCCTTTTCTTTTGTCTCCCGTTTGCGCACCGTTGCCTATCGATGTGTTGTGACACAAGGAGAACGGGAATTCGGTTCTTCGTCTCGCAACGCGTATCGTTCGTCGTACACAGTCCGAAGAAGTCTATCGATGCGAGCTGTCGCTTCCTCGAAATATCTGTAAAGGTTAAACGGAATTATCGCAATCCAAACAAGCTATATTTGCGTTAGGTCGAAAGGTTGACCGATGGTCTAGCTCCTCTACTCTGTCGAAGAGTTCGATCGTCGCAATCAATTTTTTCGTCAGGCCATAAATAAAGGGAATAATCCGTTCGGTGCGTCGACCCCTTCGCAGAGACTTTCCTTCGTGCGTAACAAGGCGGTTTAACGACGTGTCTTCCAATCAGCTGCGAGATTTTCCACGCGAGGGGGAAAGACGATTACGACACTGGTTGACCCTACCGTACCGAGAACACAGCTCACGGCTCGATAACCGACACGTTAAAGATACGTGTACGCACACGATCGGTGGGGCGCATGTGCATTTCTCCGTTTCAACTTTCTTACCAGCTAGTATACGCCAGGTGACGCGCTGAGCAGTCCGAAAAAGAGTCATAGAAACGAGATTCGAGGGATGAGATCCACCCTCGACGGTGGCGAATCCCTGGTCCCCTTTAAAAAATGTAAATGGACAGCGAATAGATCGAAACTAGAAAAGCACGATCCAAATGGTAGAAAGTATAAACGAATTTTGCAACGCACGTGAAATTAAATTAGTGCGAACTTACGGACTCTACTCTATCGCCTTAAGCTACGTAGAAACTTTTGGTAAAAATTATTAATAAAAAGAATCGTAGAAACTGGGACGATCGAAGATCAAACGAGCGGCGTGTGCGAATGAAAACAAAGTAATGCGCGTGTTGTTGCGTTGCACTATCGCTGGTAACGAGCCGGATTTCTGCTCGTCGGGGTATTTAATACGAACTACATGGAAATTAACAAATCCGACAAGGGGATAATGAGTGTTAAACGGATTTACGGTGGCGATGGGGTAAATACAGAAATTTAGTTCCTAGTAACTCTGTCTCTCTCGCGTTATTCTCTCACTTTCCGTTCTTCTCGCCGGTTTACATCGTTGGAAGTGTATGATACGGTAACCCTCGTCGATTTTCCCCGCTTAGAGCACGGATCGAGAAAACATAAAAACAGTCGACATCGACCGGATACGTATAACCCGAATTTTAGCAAAAATCATCGAAGAGAAGCTTTCGAACCCGAAACCTCGAGTACACAAAGAACAATTTCTTTTTCACGCAATCTCTCTCGTAATCTTCCAACGTAACATTCGTTCTTGTATATAAAGTTCTTGTTACTGTTCCTTATTAAGAATTGTTCGTTTCTGGCAACCCTGAACGATTCACTAAACGGAGAAGAAAAGAACTAACGCGGAGGAGCGGGCGCGCAGACGAGAGAGAGAGAGAGAGGTGTAGAAGCTTTGTTTCCAAGCATTACTATGATTCCTGCGGCGATTTAAAATCATTCCGCGTAAGTTTACAAAGGAGAGTTTAAATTGAAGCGAATTTAATTTTATTACTTGGCCGAGCATCGCGCCATTGTGCGTCAGGCGTCCGTTGCGTCGTCTTTGTTTTTCAATAGCAGCGACGCCTTCCGCCATAGAACCTCCACCCGAACCCAACCCAACCCGCGCACCCCCTCCTTCGCCCGCCGTACGGGGCAAATAATTCGTTGCGATGGTAAATGTACCGTGAATTCATTAGAGTACCGTTGCAGTGGCGTATAGTTAATTATTTCCAGCTGTAACTAATTATCTTCACCTGGCGTACCGCTCGACGCACAAACGAAATTATCGACACACTTCTCGTTCCTAGCCTCTCCTTTGAGAGACAATGGCGACCGCTCCCCCGTAAGCTTCAGCTAGATTTTAATTGCAACGGGGAAACGTGTTTTGTATTTCTGATTTAAACGCCTCTAGATCTGCCGTTTCTCGAACCCGTTCGATGCGATGTCCAGGATCCTCACAAGGGAGAACGGAAACGGTTAATAGATTTTGTTTGTTCTTAGTTCCGAAACTAGACACTTCTTAAATTAACAACGGTTTTTCTTGTTTGGTTTAGCGAATTAGTCGTAGTCTGCTGGAGATCGAATACACAGGGTGTCCCAAAAATGTTGAAGGTCTTTGAAAGGGGTAGTTCGGGAGGTGATCTGAAACAACTTTTTCCTTAGCGAAAATGTTGTCCGAGGTTTCGTTATGGAGATATCGATAGAAAACATCCGACCAATCAGAGCGCGAGTATGCCGGTTGAGCGCAGGCTACGCGCTAGGCGGCCGCGCTCATTTGCTACCGCGGCCGCTCCAACGACATACGCGCGCTCTGATTGGTCGGGGTTTTCTCTTAATATCTCCTTAACGAAGCCTCGGACAACATTTTCGCTAAGGAAAAAGTTGTTTCAAATCACCTCCGGAACCACCCCTTTCGCCACCCCTTCACCTTCAACATTTTTGGAACACCCTGTACACGTGTCAATAGACCGAGGATGTTCACGCAAATTCACACCTCTACAGATATGGATTTAACAAAAAGAAATTGAGAAGTACTCGTAATTCTTTAAATTTCGTACATATCGCGAGGTACCGCGCTACTTAATTTTAACTTACTTAAAACTAATATATGAAAAGGATAAGAGTCAATATAGATTCAACGCATTCGTTAATTTCGCGAGTTTAAACGAAGTAATTTTATTTCATCAAACACGTCGTCTCTCCCTCAAAGCTCGCGAAGCTATATGAAATGTTATCTCGCTTAACCCTCTGTAATTGGAGTTTCTTATCGCGTACAAAATTCTCTGGTACTCGAGGCAACGCTCGTTCTCGGCTAACCAAACAAACGAGGATTCGTAATAATAATGATTAAACACTCCTAATGCCGTGATTCTCCACGCCGTTTCAAGGACGCCGATCGTACCGCGCAAAGTAAATAAACAGATGAAAACGAGACTGTCGCAAGTTCAAGGGAGTACACGGTTAACCTCTCGACACTCGGCATCAAACGGGAACCCGGACAAACGATCTTCAACGTGAATCGAGCAAATATTTTTCTCCCGCGAACGTGGTACATGTACGGGGTGCACAATTCAATATTACTCTTTTTAACCGACTTCGAAAAAGAGGAGGTTACTCAATTCGACATGTATTTTTTTTTTCATTTTTTTTTTCGTGTGTGTGTGTGTGTGTTTGTACTTAACATTTTTGTCGTTCAAAGAAACAGTACAAATTTCGATTTAGCTTACATATTTTGTCCCGTGGTATCCGAATCGAACCGCGATAAGAGAAGAATGACTCGAATCGATTTAGTAGCGGTGGAAATAATTGAGGTGATCAATTCGCGTCGTTCACCCGGTATATCGTTGGGGCGATAATCGGTATCGTTAAGAGCGACGCGTCATTTCGGCATGCCGCGCGGCGCCCGTCACTTTGGGGTTGATTTAATAATCCCATCTATCGAGTGATCTCGTTGGCATGCAATTTCCATCCGTTTCGTAGTTATCTCCCAGCGATATACACTTTTTTTTTTCTTCTTTTTTTTTGGGGGGTGGGGTTACCTCTTTCTCCCTCACGCCAGCGTTCCTTTTATTTTCACACGTTATCGATCGTCGCCGGATGCAATTTCGTCGCTCGACCGTGCGCGCAATTTGGTTAGAATGCACTTTTCACAGTCGGATAGACCCTCCGCAGCTTCTCTAATCCGTCTTACCTAATTAATTGCCGACGGTAGATGGCGCTGGGCGAGGACCGTCGAACCACCCTCGAAGCATCGTTACCGATCGAAGCACGGACCGAACGGTTGCGCGCGATCTCTAACCCTTAATTCGGTTACACCGTCACGGAGAATGGATAACACGTTCCGAACCGTCGCGCGCATTTCTTTTTTTCACCCACTGTCGCAGTTTCCCGTACTTTTCCTTCGTTCGCGTGCCTTTTTTTCCGGCTATCTGCGCGTACAACTGGGCGTGGCACCGGATAACGCGAACTTCCGCGAAGGTCTCGGTCCACCGAAACCAGAGTTTCCCGAACGACGAGAAACGTGTAACGTTCCTATGAATCAAATTCACGTCGCTTTTAAATCGTGGAAGACCAATTCCACGTTTCACATTTCTACCCATTTTTATTATTTATAATCAAGGGAAGTAATAGTCTTACAGGAACTTTTGTCATATATATATATATATATATGTGTGTGTAAAAAATTTATAGTAAACGATCGTTAACGATCATTCGACCGATCGTGGGAGGTTCAGCGTTAATAGAGTTGATATTCTCGAACGAAGCCGCTTTGTCTGCTACGGTAGAGGAAATAGATTTCATGAATAATGGGAAACTGGAAGACGCCTGCAATCCGTTCGAAGGCATTTTACGACGGAAGTGGACGGGAATTATTTATCCCGGGACACCTACGGGGGGTCTAAAAAGGTATCCATCCGGGATCGTTCCACGCGATCGTGACGAAACGTTCCCGTAATATTTACGGAACGGGGACGAAAATATTTTCAGCGGTGTCGATCGTGGGGGAAACCGATAACAAAACACTCGATACAAACAGAGCCAGCTAGTACACGGAGCCCGAACCGATTTCGATGACGTTCGAAGGATATTGTTAGTCCAGAGAAAGATACGCCTGACGGGGCGGGGGGAGGAGGGTACGTCAAGTTCAAATAAAACCGTTGTTCTTTTCTCGTTTCCGACGTTTCGGCATTCGAATAAAGTGAAGAGAAACGAACATTTGAAATTCGTGTCTCATGGTGTTAAACAAAAGTTGCATCTTCTTTTTGTATCCACGAATCTGCGGACGAATAATTGTTAACGAAAAAGCAGCGAGTAGGATAGAATAGGTCCAACAATTCGCAGAAATAAGCCAATAGAAATTCCCTTGTGTAGGAGATGATTCTGTTCAGCTACATTGGCCTGCAACTGGTTACAAATTACAATCTCGTGCCGAGCACTGGTTATTCAACTACGCTCGCGTTCTCAAAGGGAGTTCAAAGAACGCCTTCTTCCTTAGCAGTATTTTTGCCAGAGGGGAATTATTTCGTACGTCAGCATTTGATGAAACAAGACGCCGAACCAATTTCCGCGTAATTTTATACCCTCCGAGAGAGCGTAATCCCTGTTCGATCCACCTGAGCCGTTCACATTGAGTTTTCTTTTCGCGCCGAGGGACAGGGCGAGTATAGGCCGTTAAGTGTCGTTTCTTTATCGCTGTTTTTTTTTTCTCCTCAAAAGGAGAGGTAATCGAATCGAAATTGAATTAGTAAATACCCAACCGTTTCAATCCGTGATTATTATCCCTTTGACTGCGGCACGATTTTTGTTGGAAATTCTAAGAGGCGTGGAGGTGTGAATTTTTAAAAAAATGTCACCTTATAGAAAATGACTAAACGAAACTTTTTTTGTATTTACAATTTATTCGTACGACGTTTAGTTTCAGAGATAAAAATTGAAAATTTAGAAGACCTTTTTCCTAAGATATCGTAGTGGTCCGATCCTGTTGCAATTGTCTTAAAGAAAATGAGACTACGGTCTAACGATCGGATTTTGAAAAAAATATCATCTTATAGAAAATGACTAAACGAAACTTTTTTGCATTTACAATTTATTCGTACGACGTTTAGTTTCAGAGATAAAAATTGAAAACTTGGAAGACCGTCTAACGGAAATTCAAGTTTTGCAACGAATACGAATTTGTAACGAAATTTTTATAAATAGCTAACAGTATTTATATACGGAACCAGTCAGATTTACGAACCCGTAAAGAATTCTATCCGAGGATAACGCAAAGGCACACATACACAACGACAGGTGCCTCTAAAAACTTGCATCAATTACTCCGCAAAGTTCCAAACCCATTCGCCATATTTGTTGGACTTCTCTCGCCCAGATTACCATCTATTTAGAAGTCGGAGCAACTTTCCGTGAAAGAAGAGCGCACTGACGAGCTAAGGAGCTGTGTTCTTTGAATCACGGATTAAAAAAGTTCACCCGTGCCGTCCACCGAGGGACTGCATAAGAGACCGATATAGAAGGGAGGCAACGAAAACGCAAATTTCGAGATTCGAGTTTATATTTTTCCGCGCGATATTTTAATTACACGCTCGCGAAATCGGCGAGAAGCGACGATCAAACAGTTTCAGGCAACGAGGCGGTGGTATTGTTTACGTAAAATTATCCTGCCGCTTCTACCGATGAAGTTCGAGTCACCCGGACGGGGAACGGAACACGGGATCCCCGTGTCTTTGCGTAATGCTCGAGCGTCGTGTTCCAGTTCGAAATTCCTCGGGAAACAACAGATTGCTGTTCCCTCGACGCAAATACCGGTTCTCGTTAATTGCCAATTCCGCTTCTTACAACGGGCACACCATCCGCGGACGCGAGATGTTTATAGAGATATGACCGTTTTCATTTTCATTATCATTCCGTGCCCGTCCCGTACTTCCCTCTTCCATTGTCGTCGACGTCTATTTTACGGGGGTAACGTTCCTCACCGTGCACGGTTTAATGTTCCTCGTTCAACTCTCTCCTTCTTTGTCCACGTCGCGTACTCGCGGCCCGAACCAACCCCGCGAAAGATAATATCCCCGGGGCGTATTAAAAATTTCCTCTTCCAGATGCTACCGGGACGAAATTTCCTTCGTAATGGAACTCGCTCTATTATCTTACCTCGGATAATTGGGTCGTACGCTTTACGTATTTTTTTTTTTTTACGTTTCTCCCCCTCGTTCCTTTGTTTTCCTTTTTTTTTTTATTTCGCGCCGACATCGCGGCGAGGGTAACTCCGAATGGGAGTCAAGGGAGCAGTCGGCTAATTTCGGATCGAAACATCGATTTTTCCTACTTGTTGCGTTTACTTGAAGATGTGGGTCTTAGGAGGGAAGAATTACGAGGTTTGGGCATTGCAGTATAACGTTGGACGATCGTCGGTTCTCCCGAAGCTAGGGGTAGTTCACTTAGGCCATGCTAAATTTTGCCGAAGCTTGCGGGGGACTCTGTAAGGAGTCGATACGGAATGCAACGTAATACGGACATGTATACAATGTATGGTTTAGGGCGGTGGAGCAGTCGCGTAGCGTTGCCGATTAAAACGCCGAAAGCCCGGGTTCGAATCCCGGCCGGGGTCCGCCTCAGTTTCTCGAGGTGCGACTAATATAAAGAATATCGAAAGTCTATGGCGTTAGATGAATAATGGAAAAATAAGATGATAAGACAGAAAGAGGTCTTGTAAGAAAAAGCACTATAAAAAAACCCAAAACAATGTATAGTTAACGCATGACGATCTTCGACGATCGGCAGGTGGTCGAGTTCGAACTATGGATGACGTGATAATAATACGTGTTTTAATTCGCAAACCGCTCCAATCCTACAACTTGTAGCAAAATAAAAATCTCGAGAATTGACTCGGTCGAAAGTTCCGTCGGTCCCGTTTCTCCTCCACCTCCGGTTAAATGTCTCGCCTCGTGTAATACAGCGAACAGCAAAGGAATCGGATCAATTCCCGCGAATTCGTCTCGCGGCGAGCCGATATTACTCGGCGAGAAACAATCGTGGCATGCACATCGATACGGTTCGCGCTTCCACTTCGTCAAACGAAATTC
This sequence comes from Hylaeus volcanicus, assembly GCF_026283585.1. Taxonomy (NCBI): domain Eukaryota; kingdom Metazoa; phylum Arthropoda; class Insecta; order Hymenoptera; family Colletidae; genus Hylaeus; species Hylaeus volcanicus. Next base: position 31,600,160 of record NC_071977.1, read on the forward strand.
CCAAGGCGTTCGTGTCGTGCCGACATAAAGCAGCGATCGCGTGTAAACGCTTCGATATCACGAGAGAACAACCTGTTACGACTAACAAAGTAGAATTGGAAAGTTTTCTCGCTCCTGTGCAAGCCTGTGTGTCCCGTCTTCGTTGTCCCTCCGGAGAAAGGACAGGAGGACGAACAGCCCTCCTCCGTCTCCGTCTACCCCCCGCGCGATAATGCTTCCCGGGAGACAAGCTCGTAAAGGCAGATAATTGCACGTGAAAGTGAACGTTGCTAATCCGGACGGCGCATCGGACGGTCGCGCGTTGCGAACTAACCTGAATTCCTCGCGTGACTCGAGACCGGCCCGATCCAGTCAGCTGACTCGGCCGGGTTTTGCAACACGTGTACTTTAGGACGCGTTCGCGAATAGGACTCGGTGAAGGAGACTCGTTTTGCTATAACGCGAGCTCTATCGAAAGGTTCGTTTTATTTTAAACGAGAGTACAAAGATGACGCGTCGTTCGTGTCCCTTTTGCTGCACGAGTAGAGGGCAGATGTCCTCGTACTCGGCGGAGGTCGCCCAGAACGAGATAACACCGGTGTAAAATTTGTTTAAGAGATATCATTTCTCCCTGGCTCAAATCCATTCCACGGTATCTGGCCGCATGTCGTGCCAAAACGCGTTCCTTCCAGGCCATTATTTTCGACCATATCGGTTGTTTTTAACGGGAATTCGTCTCCTCCGTGTATCTGCTGTCCCGCGTGAACTCGTCCCTTTTTTTTCTTTTCTTTCTTTTCTTTTTGTGCCGTCCTCTTTTTTTTTGTCGCACGGACGAGGTAGTTTTTCATGCGACCTGAAATTAGTCTCCTACGAGAAATTGCGGTTCTATCGAGAATAATTCATGGAGCACCTTTGGCCACTTAAAACGTGACTCGCAGCTATCATATTTGGTCCGTCGAAGTGAATAGAAAGGAGATGCCTGAAAAGAGTCGATCGTGAAATTTTAATCACGTTACTTTTCTTACTTTACGTGCCAAACATATTTGTATTAACAAAAATTCGTTAAGGAAAAATAATAGTAACCACGTGAAGGGATGCAAACCAGACCCCAAATGACCCAAATGACCCAAATTGACCTTAAACGACTCCTCAACGTCATCGAGCTGGCCTTCTCGAATCTCCGTGATCCTCGAAGCGTTTACTTGCGCGCTTTAAGCCGTACTTGCGACGGCGAATAAACGCGTTTTTGTTTCGCATAAATTCGAGCCGTCTTCCGTGGCTCTTCCAGGATGTGGTTTTTCGTCGGAGTTTTTGTTCGCGAGCCGTCCCCGGTACACTAAACAGCCGCCGCCCGGCTCGGCGAGTGTAAAAGCTCTCGTATTCGGTTACACGAATTACTCGGTTCGTTACGCGTCGGTCGCTGGTGGTTTTTCCTTTATTTGATCGCGGGCGCGATCCCTGTGAAACGGAACAAAACATTCGGACGAATATTTACTCGCATATCATATATTCAGCTTTCGCCGTCCCGCTAGAACAATTCAGATTCTAGAATCAATTTAAACCGATATATCCGTTCTATTTGTAGTTACGCGTTCTCTCTCGATTCGCTTCGTTCGAATTTCATGAATACGCAAAACCCTTCGCGCCCTGTTCAACGAACGCGCCAACCAGCCGTTCAGTAGCTCCGGTGTCTTATTCGATTGTAAACGACCGCTTCGCCGGTTCTCAATCATCGTCCCCGTTTCAAAGAACGAAATTTAATTATTTATATTGCTCAACATTTTTAGATTACTTATTGGATCATGGGTGGAAAGAAAAATAAAATTGTATAGTTTTCGATTAAATGAATTTTATTTCACATTCCGAAGACTCGGGGGACAAGCTGCATTCGCTATATCGAGGTTGTCTCTCTACTGACCAACACCTAGTGTTGCCAGTTCCGAGTCGAACTCGAATTTCGACGCCGGTGTTTACATTAGCAAGCTCATCGCTCCGCTGTTTACATTAGCAAGCTCATCGCTCCGCTGTCTCTGCGAAGACTTCCAGTCCAACAAAAGTGAACGTCAAAGAAAAATATACAACGCACTAGGAACCTCCGTGAATCTACCTTTCGTCGTGCATAGCTCGAGCTCTCATTCGTTGACGATTTTGCCAACGGACGCGTTGCAGACCAACTTGGGTCACGCGATGCTTACCGATCGACGCTACCGTGACAAACAGAGGCGTAGACAGTTCCGCGAGGGAAGTTTCGGGGCGCAGATGCGCGAACTAACGAACATCGCATCTGTTTACCGAACTAAACTAACCTATGTACGTAGTCGTTAAATCACGACCGATGAACCGTAGCACTCTCCTTCGATACCGAAACGCTTGGTTAAAACCGATCTCCAAATCCCTCATTTTGTACCTTTTCACGGTAACTTTTACTCTAAAAGAACGAACGGAGTAATCTGCGTTTTCCATTGAAAACCGAACAAGTTAAAAGTCACGGTAAAATCGCACCGTAACGGGGATTTAAGTTCGCGAAGTGTAACGACCGAATCCGACAGGAGATACTGGCAATAGTTAAATTAGCAAGTTCCACCCATACGCGAAAGCTGGTCGGTCAAGCGTTAGCAACGCTTTGTTGGAAATAGCATTCGAATCGTACACGGAGTTCATTTTTATTTCCGCGTTACGGGCGCGCGAGACACCCTCTGTTTGAGCTAAATCGTTTAACTTTATCTCCGGCAGCAGTAAATTTTAATTAAATTTTTCACGCTTCCGCGAACTCGCCGTGTACGCGGTGAATTCGAAATTTACTTTGAGCTCGAACGGGCGCGATAAAGTAATTGTAAAAGTTTAACGAATTTCACGTTACACCGGAATTGACGTCAGTGAGGAGGGGGGGAGGGGCGGAGGGGAGCTCCTCCACAAAGTAAGGAAGCGTAACAAGTTTTGTGTCGCGCACGAGTCACGTGTGACACACGTGATTGAAACGTCGCACCACGATAACGTCGGTCAGGTGTGTATCGGACACTTATGCCGGCGTTTCTCAAACCTTCACCCGTCCGTAAACCTAAAAGGGTACATATTTAACGGATCTCCCGAAATAATCTTTATTTCAGAATAATTTATAGCGAAAACTTTTCTTCCGACTAGCCTAATAATTCCATTTCCACAAATTATTTAAGAATTAATTACGGAATTCGTTTCTACGCCTGATCCTCCTTGTTCACCTTTGTAAAAAATATTTTTACATAGCGAAAAAAAATCTCTTTCGCAACCGGGCTCTGTGCGATTATCGTAAAACATGGCGTTTCCGTCGAAACAATTGAAACGGACATACAATGGCAACTAGATCGTTTTTCTTCGTGCCCCGCGGCTCGTGTCTCTTTTATGACCGATCGCGTGTAACTTTGCTCGCTGTCACGAGCAATTTTCTTCTTTTTTTTTTCGTTTTTCTTTTTTCTTTTTGTAAGCCGTTCGTCGGGTGTGAGTTTCGAATTTTTTTTTTTTCCGCAAAATACTCCGCGCCAATCCGGAGGGCCGATCTCGAAATCGGATCGCGCGCGCGTGTCGTAGAGAAAAAAAAATTACAGCGTAAAAGCTTGGATTGTAGCGCAGTCGATTTCGAAACGAACACGTTCAAATTCGTTATTTCTGCAAATATTTATCACGGATTTTCGCACCCGATCGCACGAACGAAACGCATTTATATAGATCAAAGACATAAATCGCGAGAGAGTACGTCGCGCGTTGGATCGTTAAAATTGTAATCGTATACGAATGGAGCGTGTACCGGGCGCAAAAAAAAAAAAAAAAAAAAAATAATTAATAGTCACGACTTTGACGGGTGAGAATCTACGGAACTGAATTGGTGAAGGTTGGAAAAAACCTTGCGCGATATCTATTATACCTTTGAAATTCAAAGTAAAATGGGAGGTAAGAAGCTTCAAACGAATCGTGTACGGTCTGCCCTACAAGTTATGTCCATATTCCTGCCCTCTACAGGGTGTCCCAAAAATGTTAAAGGTCCTTGAAAGAGGTGGTTCGGGAGGGTGATTTGAAACAACTTTTTCCTTAGCGAAAATGTTGTTTCAAATCACCTCTCGAACCACCTCTTTCAAGGTGTTACTACATTTTTGTGACACCCGTATGTCTGTCGAAAAAGCTTGTCCGAATTAAATGATGGGTGTCGGTGTTTCCATTGTTCTATTATGAACGAAGAAATCTAATTCGGCCAAATTTCTTCGATCGACATACAGACTGTACGAATACCGACTGTATTTAACATTTTGTTTTTATCCGACACGTGTAAATTCGTCCGTGAAAACGGCGGTCGTTAATTTCGTCGCGCTCTGTGTATCGAAATTCTCGCCCGTTTGATAGAATCTGCAAATTGTGTAACACGAGTCGATTACGAACGATGAATCGATCGCGTTAATTTTTTGTTTGCGCCATTAACGGAAACAAATCTCTGACCGCGGATCATAGAGACTTGGCGTAAATATCTGTTAGCATTGCAAACACGGCTGTATGCCCAAGCGTTAACGATCTCGCGGCCCCGTGCTATTTATTAGAATTTGTTGCTCTTTGTGTCCAGTTTTTTAACTGATGCATTGCGATGCTAAGTAACATTTATTCCGGCCAATTTGCGCCTCGAGTTTACGCGCGTCGAGAATTTTTATAACTTTAAGCGTGAATCATGCTCGTTGGAAACGTTCGAATATAACACGTCAATTAAACGGAACGTTTCGCGCGTTTTGTTTTCGGCACTATTTTCGCGCATTATTAGGACGTAATCAACAGGTGATGGAAATTTTGTTAGTCGATCCTCGCTGTTCCCTATACGAATTCCATTCGTCTCTCTTTTAGAAATTAATTGTATGAAACTAGGATTGGCTGTAAATCGAAGACCGTAGCCAGATAAAAAGGGACGATTAAGAAGATAAAAAAAGGGCCGCGTAAATGACGTTTCATTTTTTTTTCGGAAGGATTTCAATCCGGAGAACTTACTCTGTTCTTTACGCTTTGTCTATCTCTTTGTAGCTCCCTGTGACACTCTAAAAACAAAACGGAACGATAGCGAAGTACCTTCACGGACGCGGTAGAGGGCATAGAAGTGCACACAGCACGGTCCGTGAAACGGGCCAGTTTGTTGACATCGGTCGAGGTTCGTTTCCACGAAACACCAAGAGCCCTCCCATATATCTATGTTTATCTCGTGTCATGACGGACAGGCAGATAAGTCAGTGTTTCAACGTCTATACAGTCACCTCGATTCTTCAGGCAACTTCTTTCTCGGACATTTTCGTGAACTGTGCGACGGGACGAACAGTATAAATTCCAACGAAATTTTTTTTTTTTTAAACACAAACTTAGAATCGTATCAACTACTGTTTGCGACTCGATTTAATTCATGTTAAATAAATCGATACGTCTAGGAAAAGCGATAACTTTCCAGGTATTTCTTACGTAATAAAAAACAATAAATTTTATTTCAAAGGCTCCGACAAAGTTAAATATCGTTGTTCGAGTTCTCGCAAGCTGGTTTACCAGCGGAGTCGTTTAGGCCCATTGTTTATCGCGATAATGATTTTCCGCGCTTACACGTGATCAAACGTAATCCACGGGGCGCGTTAATCATCGATTACGAGCTTAAAACCCGCATCATGCATTGTTTTGCGCTTCACCGCGATTTTCCTCGTACACGGTAATATCGCGGCTATTGGAAACGCGGTCTGACAGTCATTCCGGGAAATGAAAATCGCATCTGGTATTGAATCCGTTCGGTGGAAACGCGACTTGGTGTAATTGGTGACCAGTGGCGGTTCTACGGTTCGCGAGGCCCTTGGCAAAAAGCCTCGCGCTAAAGAAGACGCGTCTTCGTTCAAGGGCGTTGTCCGTATCGGTATGTTTTCAATATAACAAGAAATTTGTCGTAATATTTTCTAGACAGATATTTAAAGAACGATAACGATATTAATGATTCTAAATTATTTGGGAGAAAGAATCAGAAATCTAACAACGAAGACAAAAAGAATTTTGTTTAACCGAACGGTAAAATCTTAAAACATCGTTAGCGTGTTTAAAAGTGGGTACGGTATTTAGACGAAATGAAATTAGGATGTAGTTACGCAAGGCCTCATGCATCACGTATGTCGCCTGTACGTAGGTCCGTTACTGGAGATCGACGGCCCTCTACCAATCATCATTGAAACTGACTCATGCAGTGTATTATTCCCTTTTAGCCGGCCGAGCAATTTCCTGTTACACGCGGCGCATCCCCCTGGCAGCCCCGTAGCCGTCCGCACTCGAACGGCTTCCATGTTACTTCGATACTTGAAATTTAATACCTTTCGTCACCCGGTGTGGCTCAATACACTACGGATCTCCGACGTGAAATTACATTTTTAAATATCGGGTTTCACGGCGCTGTATCGTGTCAGCGAGAAACGTTAGGCCTCTTCTAATTGCGAGAAGAGCTCCATCGACTTTGCTTCCTACTTCGTATTGGCGTTACGTGTCTTATCTTCTGTCTCCCGTACTCTTTCCAAGTGGTATTTCAACGAAACCTACATTTCCTCCGGCGCTCCGTCGAGAACAACGGCTCGCGATCTTTAATTTCTCTGCTCTATGACCCGTTTTTATTCGTTTCAGCGAGATACCTTCCGCTCGTCGTTCAACTTCTTTATTATCAGCCGACGACTCGAACACGGAACACGTTTAACGCGTTCGCTACATCTCGTTTTCCTCTTTTCCTTTTACATTATACGCATCGAGTGTCGTTAAATTTGCTCGTAGGTCACGTAAAGCTATCGAAACAGACGGCGCTGATGTTTCGAGCTTTCAACCTTTGCGGTTGAAAGCGAGCATCGTTGTTCATCGGGTATAATTTATCATAAAACGCGTGTCCTTGACGGTTATTAGAACAATTTGTTGACGCCGGGCACATAGTAAATTTTGTTTCGCGTTTTAGGTCACGCCGTTTATGCAAACCCATTCCGCTGAAGAGGAAATCTTTGGTAGAAACGTTTATTAACGAACCGTGTTTGTTTATGCTATACGCGTTTACGATGGATGCAAATTTTATGCAAAGTTATCGTCTGAATTCAGAGCCGTTACAGGAACAATGCAACCCATCAAAAATACAAGAAAATTGTTTTCCTTAAACTATTCGAAACGACATATTTAGAATGAAAAGTTGACACTTTGCAGTACTTTCACGAGTCTGACTCGTGATGATATTTGAAGTCAAATTTGAAAATCACGAGTGTGACTCGTGATGATATTTGAAGTCACGTTTGAAAATCAAGAGTCTGACTCGTAATGATGTTTCAGGTCAAACTTGAAAATCACGAGTCTGACTCGTGATGATATTGTAGGCCTCATTTAAAAATCACGAGTGTGACTCGTGATGATATTGTAGACCAAACTTGAAAATCACGAGTCTGGCTCGCGATGAAAATTTCATGCCAAACTTGCAAAACACGAGTCTGACTCGTGATGAAAATCTCATGCCAGACTTGAAAATCACGAGTTTGACTCGTGATGAAAATCTCATGCCAGACTTGAAAATCACGAGTTTGACTCGTGATGAAAATCTCATGCCAGACTTGAAAATCACGAGTCTGACTCGTGATGAAAATTTCATGCCAGACTTGAAAATCACGAGTCTGACTCGTGATGAAAATTTCATGCCAGACTTGAAAATCACGAGTTTGACTCGTGATGAAAATCTCATGCCAGACTTGAAAACCACGAGTTTGACTCGTGATGAAAATTTCAGGTCAAACTTGCAAAACACGAGTCAGACTCGTTTTCCTCATCCACCTTTCCAAATTTCCTCAAGTTTCCCGAATATTTGTCCGCCATATTAACTCCCCTTAAATAAAGCCACCATATTTCCAACCGTCAGCATCATCCTTTTAATTTTTCCCAAGCCTTCCTATTTAAAATTTACAATCATTCTTTGAGTTGTAACTCCCAGCGCGATCCATAGAGGACGTTGAAACACCTGTCCTCGACCTATAAGATTAATCCGTGGACAACGGTGAAATTGGTGAATCGATAGAGAGAGCAGTCGTCCGTCAAACGAAAGATCAAAGGTTCGAATCCCGGTTAATCAATCCGGGGGATCCCCTAGTTTTTCAGAGCGGCGCGTACAATTTCCTCGGAACGTTCTTGTATCGTAACTCAACGACCAATCACCGTCCGGTGCACAACGAAGGAATTAACGAAGGAACATTTTTCACAGGTGTTCGTAGCGTCGAGGTGGTGGACGACGAGCGAGAGGATAGCAACGTTTCCGCGCACGTATAGACGCACACGTGCACGCGTCCCGGGGAAATGAATGGACACGGCAACCACGGCAGCATCCTATCTAGAAGGCATCGCACGGACTGATTCCAAACGTTAAATGTACCCCCAGGAATTCAGGTTTCGCCCGAGGCTCCCGCGAATCTGGGATGGCTTCGAGCAATGATGACATCGGATTAAGCCCGGCCAACAAGAAGCACCGACGTACCGCGTCGTTCGTAAAAGTAGATAGATTTTAAATCGAGTCTCTGTCCAGGGACGGGGAGGAGGCAACGCGTAACTCCGTTACCTCGAAAATAATCCGTGGCTTATCGAATTCCGATGCTATAATGGAAGTACACGAGGCGAGGCGGTAATAGTTTTCTCGACCTCTCCCCCTCGTCCGTCTCGGGAGGCAACGAACTAGAGAAAATCGGATGCCAACGGAGAGCCAAAGTCGGCGAACATCGACGTCTCACCGCGACTTTCGTTGAACCGTGAATCGTTCGGAAGTTCTCGTCGAAACTATCGCGAAAATGTAAGTACGCCCTGTGGCCAACACGGGGAAGAGAGACACGCGTTACACACAGGAATTCGGAACGTTCCGGCCGGGGAATCCCAGGAGTAAATCCACGAAGTAAACCACGAAACCGTCCCCAAAGATCAGGCCAGTGATATAACCGAGTCGCGCGACCAAAGGGAAATGCAACAGATGCCGACGATAAGCTCGACCGGGCAGCAACAGGGATCCACGGGAAAGCAACGCCGGTGCCCCCCGTGCGCGCCTCTAGGAATGTAATATTCGTCTCGCGTTACGCTAGCCAAGGCCGAAGGACTCGCGCGCAGGCCAGCGCCCCGGGATCCCTATCCTCACAAGTGTCCTTACGTCGCTGCGCCATTAATCGTCCGCGGTTATGGAATGAACCGATGCTGGCCTGAGCTAAACGGCTGTCATCCGTGGTCCAGGTTCTACCCTGCGTCGTCATGACCCCGACGATGCGTCTTCTCCTGTCGACGCTACTGCTGGCATTGTCCTGCACGACCGTTTGCTCCGCGAGCGGCGACGGCGGACCCAACTTTCCAATCTTCAACCTGGACAACACCCAGCTCGAGAAGAACTTGGCGGAGATATTCAACAAGGTGGCGCACAGCTCGGCTACCACAAAGCGCAGCGTACCCGCCTACGATGCTCAAGTGTCGGCCAGCACGACCCTGTCGACGGTACCCTCGTCTCTGACCACCACGACCACCGCCGCGACGACCAGCCCGTCGACGCCTCCCGCGAGGTATCCCGTACCCCCTCAGAGAAATCCCGTGCCCAGACCAACCGTGTCCCCAACTTTTAGAGAACTGCCCTCGTATGCTCCCCCTTCCCGCGCCCTCTTCACGCCGCCGCTACCGCGAGAGTATCTCAATCCGTTCGCCAACAAGCCCACCCTCAGGGGAACCAACTCCGACGCTCACTCGGGCCTCAAGAGACCCGTGCCGCCGCCCAGCGGTACCCCAGCCCACGAACGGATACCCATCAGGCCTCCCGACCTTCAGGGCTCTTCCCAAGTACCAGAGAGGCACTCTCACTCTAGGAACAAGCCGCTGAACATCCCCAGCAAGGAGCAGAACGCGGTCGAGTCCGGCGAGCTCGACAGGCGAAACAACACCAACGAGTTCGTCCCAACGTTGCATTACCCGAGCATCTCGAGGATACTCTCCGGCAGCAACGGCCGCAAACAGGACATCCCGGAGATACTCCTGAAGCCTCTGCCTACAAAAACCCCGCCGCAGAATGCGCCCGTGGCCCCTACCACCGAGAAGATGACGACGATGTCGACCACCACGACGAGAGCCTCCAGCCAGCTGGACTCCTCCAAGTCCGTCACTCAGCCGACGATCTTCAATCTGCCCAACACGAGGCGGCACGACGACGACGGCTACCCAGGACTTCGCAACGAGAACGGCTACAAGACGGAGAACATCGAGATTGTCGACACAGAAAGGCTGCCGTATCCCCAGCCTCAACCCCCGGCGCCGCCGCCGAAGAAGAGGCCTAACGACGACGAGAATCGCGTGGTGCCGCAGATCGACACTCATTCCCTCGAGTCCACCTGGCGGATCGCTTGGTCCCTTCACGTCTACGTCGCGGCGATTATGTTCACCCTGATGGCTCTCTACTCGATATACAAGATCGTCCGTTTCAACGAAGCAACGAATCTGTTGACGCAGTCGTACTTCCTCGCGGTTCACTTGCTGCTCACGACCGTCTGCACGCTAAGATGCTTTCATCTCTTTTACGACGCTTACAACCTCGGCCACTCGCTGCCGGAGCCCCTGTCGCGGGTGTTGATGTACCTGCCCGCTCCGCTACTCTCCACGGCGTTCGCCACCCTGGTGCTCTACCTCGCGCGATGCTCGGAGGCGCCAGCTCTGAACAACAGGTTCGATTGAATTGTTAAAATCCTTCCAACGGGCTAGATTGTATTATAGAGTATAGCGAGAATAATTTCGAGCCACTTTTTAACCCTTTGCACTCGAGGCCTTAACATTCTACCGCTATGAGTTGTAAGCTATCGAGATTTTAAAACAAGGTCACCTTTACTCTGCGACGTAGCTTTTTGAAAAATTCTAAAGATCTGTTGTTGTCGACAGGTTCCTCTCGCCAGCTGGGCTGGTAATGGCCTCGACGGTGCACGCGGTGCTCTGCGTCTCGTTGCACGTGTCCACGCACGTGCTGGGTTACCAGGACGTAGCGAAGATATTGCCGTTGATCTGCCAGTGCATCTACATCATCGTGTGCGTGACCCTGGGCCTGGGCTACATGTACGTGTACCGGGTGGTGCGCTCGCAGATCCACATCGCGAGCAACAAGGCGGCAGGAGCGAATCACATGGTCGGGGCAGATCCTACCACGGTGGCGTTGAGCACCGCCATCACCACCAGCATCGCCACCGCGTTGTTCTTCATCATGATGGGCTTCGTCCAGCTGTACGGGATCTTCGGAAACGTTCAGGAACGACCGCAGTCTTATCCCTGGCTTTGGTGGGGCTGGCAGTTCTCCGTTAGACTGCTGGAGTTGGCTGTGTGCGGTCTCCTCGCCTGGGTAGCCAGCCTGTCCCAGTACCCGTTGCGGGAAAAGCAGCTGCAACAGCACCCGGTGCACTCCGGCTTCGCTCTGTTTCCCTGCGGTAGCTCGACCTCCACCGAGAATATGGACGACGTGCTTTACCCCGCTATCTGCAGCACCAACCAGGCGATTCAGAATTACACGATGAGAACGGGGAAACAGGTTTACGACGATAGCTTCCCGCTGAACACGCTACCCGAGCATTTGAACATATCAGGTATCGGCCACCGCCTGGCCAGCGATCGAGCGTTTCGACCTAAATCACCGCCAGCGCTCATACGCGGTTCGCGAGAGTTGCGTCCTCGCCTTTTTGTTTCTTTTATTCGTATACGAGTCCTACAAACGTCTCGCGTGTAAGCTGCTTCGAGGGAGATATCTCGTTTCGGCGCAAAAATCGCGCCTGCCTTTTCTCGTCCGTAGTATGAATTTTACAGAATTTTTATGTTAAAAATTACGAATTAATTAAATCACGAATCGATTGTTCCGTTGACCTTTCCGTTGCGTTTCGACCGAAATATCGATGCGAATCTCGTCAATTTTTGTTAAATAATCTTTGATAACCGTTATCTGATCTAAAAATGAATTTCACTCCGAAAAATATTTTTACGCGGCACGGATGCTTGGAAGGGCACCAATTTAAATAATTGCGTGGTTGCGTGCTCCGAAGAATTTAAATACGTCACAGATTATTTTCTTCAAGGTAGTTTAATAAGGATATTCGTGCTTGTGCAATTATATCGCGAAGCTAAACGATTGTTTTTTTAATGTTTTCTAAAACTATGTTCTCAGCCGTGACCTTGAAGCGTATGAAATGATAAATTAGGTTGCACGGGGCAGTGTTACGTTCTAGATTCCGTGTCGTATGGATTAAAAGAACAAATTATAGCACGATTATTATTTCTTGGGGTCGATCTTATTTTAGTTCTTAAAGACATCGTTCCCCTTGGAAGACTTTAAAAATACTCGGTGATTTTACCGTCACTTTTTAATAAATGTCGATTTTAGTTTAAATAGTAAATATATATAACTTTGCGTCATTTGAATTTACACGAACTCGACTGAAACGATTATCCCAGTAACCATCACACGCGGAAACCCCTGTTCACGTGCCTCGTTTCCCAATCGCGTCACACTCGCGTCAGAAAAGTCTAACCAGAGTCTCGATTTCTCCTTGTTACCTTTAAACGAAAGAACCCTTCGAGTACAGTATTTCACGTTTTCCCACGTCGTGAAAGCGTGCAACATTGTCCTTGGTATCCCCCTGTCTGGGCATCTCGCTGTGCGTAATTATTCCTCGGAGGAACTCCGAGTTGCGCGTTCGCCTAAACAAGATATAGCACCGTTGCGCGAACCGTGTATGAGAAGGCAACAAACAAAAAAAAAAAAAACCAATTCTTTTCTTCCTTCCAACATAAAGGTATGCTAAATATCAGTGTCGTTGTTGCAGGTACATTCGAGAGACATTCCATTCGCAAGTCAGGCACCATGGGCCATTTCCCACACGAAGGTCGCGGCTCGTTAAACCGGCACGGTAATGGGATACAAACTCTGAGGAACTCCGAAAGTCGCGGCAGACACACGCCTGTCCAGGGTCTGCACGAGCAAACACCGACAACCGGTTCAACGATGCTGGTCGCCGAGGACGGATTTGTCAGGTTCCGCAGTCTCGGCGCCGAGGACGACGAACTGTCGGATACGCCCAGCGTGGTCGGCACCCACGGCAGAGGAAGCTCGCTGACAGGCAGCGTGAGATTTAACGCTAGACACCCGACGCTGCAGCATCAACACCAGCATCAGCATCAGCTTCAACATCCCCATCAGCATCAGCTTCAGCATCAACACTCGCTTCAACATCCCCATCCGAGTCAGCACCAGGCCCACCATCAGTTGTACAACAACACGTAAAGTCTAGTTATACGGCCGCCAGATGATAGAAATTTGTTCCCCGTTGACTCGGTGAGTGTCGAGACGTCGAAATTTAAGTAGCGACTGCGAACCAGTTGGATCGTATAGTTGATCTAATCTTTCATCGGCGTACTGATCGCGAATTACCGTTCTGTTTCAGGTGCTCGTCACGATCGTCAACGAAATAATAGAATGTTCCGGGGCTGTCGCGACTACGGTCTAAATTTGAACTAATTTTATCTTATTCTATGTAAGATACGTCCTTGTGTATAGATACCTACTTGCCATTCGCATTCTCCTGCTTCGCATCCACGTCCGATCCGACGAACAATTAGCCGTATGGCATCGATATTTATTTGACGTTCTCGATTAAGCGACGAATTAAGAAGACGAAGAAGAGTGGAAAAAAAGTATACGGCGAACTCGTGTCAAGAGTTCTTCTACCTGTTACGTGGGTAGTTCAGGGTATCACGAATCTTGACCTTATATTAGGCACTTGGTACTTATTAAGGTTCATGTGATTAACGAAACGTTGTAATCTCGCGAAACCTATAGGGAGAAAAGCTTTCTTTCGTTTTTCCTTTCTTCGAGTAGCAAGGAGACTGGACAGTCGCGTCGTTCCGAAATCGAGTCATTTCCTTGGAAATTGATTTCAAGGTAGCGAATACAAATCCTGATTTTCCCTGTTGTGCAGTGTTTAAACGTATCTTAACTCTTTGTACTCCTAAGGCCAGCTGTAGTGCCCAGATACAATGGAACAAAGAACACGCAGGAGAATAAAAACGTTGACAAACGCATGTATACGTCCATAGTTCGCACCGATGGCTTTCTCTGGACGCATGTATGCACGCAAAGAATCGATTCTCAGCGACGACTTTATTTTGAAGCAATTCGACTGGCTAATCCTCTTAAGAAACTCGGCTGTGGAATGTATCGGTACAACACGTGATCGTTGGGTGAGAATGGCACGGTACGAACACGACTCGATAGCTTTATTTCATTACCATCGATACTTTCCTAATACGCGCGTTCTCGTGGCCAAGAAACTTCGCTCCTTAGAATAATTTAACCCTTTGCACTGTAATCGTTTCCTTAGTTTATCAATTATATTATTTATTCTAAGGGAAAATGTTTTCGTCCCGCCACGGTTAACCTCATAGTGCAAGGGGTTAATCTCCGCGCGTCCCCTTTCATCATGCTCGTTGGGTTGTTCCAAGCAAACAGAAACAAATGGAAAAAGAGCACTGTGCAAATTCGAAGTGCTCGGCGGTGTAATTAATCACCTGTTCGACCGATACACGCGTCTCCTTCCTCGAGATCCCGCGCAAGGTTCGACAGAAGGAAGTATATTTTGTAACGAATAAAAAAAGACGAAAAAAAGTGGAAACTTATTCACGTGGTCCAAAACACACACGCGCACGCGCGCACATACATACGGACACGCATACGTATGTACACGCGTGCACACGTACACATACACACACACACACGTAAACGAGCGACTTGAAAAAATTATTGCGGTTCAACGAAAATACGTATCGAGCGAGTAGGATGTGTGATGATTCTCTGCCTCGTGCTGAACGGAAGGAAGAAAAAGACTAAAAAAAGACTACGGGGCGTTGTACAAGTCGATAATAATTTATCACTCAGTCCAATTGTAAGATTTATTTAGCGGTTAAGGTTGGATTAAGAATTCCCTGTTGAATACAGGGTGTTCCGGCAACGGTGGTACAACCGTGCAACGAATTGGACATGAACAAATACGTCGAAAGTGCCGATTAAAATCTTTTTATAAGAGGCACCGTTTTCAAGAAAATCGAGCTTGAAAGTGCATCACGATAACGCGTAATATCTTGAAGACGTGGCTTCATAGAAATGTATTTTATTTTTGCACTTTCGACTCATCGTTTCACAAAGAATCATCCACTGCTCGGTTGTACTACCATTAGCCAGAATATTCTGTATATTAAGTTACGTCGGTGTAGCCAGCATGAGCTACCATCTTGTTCGCTTGTAGAGACAGATATCAGCGATTTCTGTTCAACGAATCTAACACGCCAAGCGATCAAGCGCGTAACGATGTTCCCTCTCCGCGTCGGAGACCACGAAGAATTGAACAACTTCGCACACAGGCCAGCATTAGTTTGTTTCCTAATTTGTTTTTAATTTACTCGCGTCCACCACTATTTCTGTACGCGTTTCCTTTTCCCGACCCGACCCCTGCACCCTCTTCCTACCCTTGAACCTGAAGGTACAAAATAGTACTTTCCACCTTCTTCTCAACTTCGTATATCGAATAAAATAGATTTAAGCGGTCAAGCGCAGTGTATATGTTTATATGGACATTGTAAATAAGGTATACGGGCTCGTCGTGAGTAGATATTATCGTTGGGATAGAATTCGTGCAGATTCTATCCGACACGCACCCCGGGATTCACACATACAAAATAAAACACGCTCATTCGCATCAGCGCAATACACGACTCAACAGAGATGGACGGAACTCTCATCGAGGTAACAAATTTCAAATAACCGACTCGAATAACTCGTATAATGCAAGATAAACCGCTGTTCGTTCATCATTTGCTCGATAAAAATTACAATTTGGATTGTATAATCGTATTACGTTCTCACATTAAACCCTTTAGTACCTTATCCGAATTAAGCGTTTAGTCGAATAGATATCGCTATTAGCTTTCATTCGTATCGTCTATTATTTGACCGAGATTACGTCCATCTCTGCACGACATACATACAGACACACAGTCGTACATCGTTCTCAGTTGTAAATGCAAGACTCGTTTTTAATTTATGTGAAGAAAAAAAGCTGTATTTATTATGTGAAACATTCCACAGCAAACGGCGATCGGTCCGATCGCAACCGATTCTTTTGTGGGATTTTACTGCAATTTTAGATTAACTAATAGCGCTAAAGAAAGAGGAACAACAAATGTAAATAAAAGCTTTTTTGCGAAACACTTTACATGTTTATCCTAATTTTTCATATGGCACCGATTTCGTGCAATGGCTGCCCATCCAGGACATGTAATAGTATATGTCACACTGTGTCATTCGAGTCCTGAAGAAGCCGACTGCAATGCTGGCGAGACGCCTTGCTTTCATTCATGAAGAACCAGGTTGTAAGAGCCTCAAACATCTTAATCGTAAACGTTGCACGAGATTTGTTTAATTTTCAGCGACGTGGACCACTCGAGAACTACCGTGTAAGAGGAGGAGCAATTCTTGCACCGTTTTCTCAGCCGAGTATTTCGCGTTATTATTACGTCAAAATCGAATCCGTGTTGCGCAGTACAAACAGTACTCGGCGAACATAAACTTAATTTTCTTAATTCCAGGAGAAATTAACTCCTGAACTATAACTGAATTATAAATCAAACGGTGGTACATCCAACGAAGCACGCCACGATCGCGAGCGTTTTTATTTACTTGGTACTTGTTTAATTCGTAATGTCAATTAGGAGAAACGGAAGAAAGGAAGATATTCGTTAGGTGGTTGTCCTCCGTTGCAACGTAACAAAAGCAATCTTGTATAGAAGTCGCGCGTATGTCGAGAATAATGTAAATAAAAAATAATATTTAATAAAACTTATACGTTCAATCCTCTTTGTTTCGAGTACAATGGAGTTTCGCAGTACGTGTTTAGCAAAAATTCGCAGAATCGACTGAAACGAATTCGTTCGTGCCGAAATGATACAAGTTTTTACTGTTTGTAGTGATATCAGAGAGTAGAAAAAATGCAATTGAAGTAACGGCAAACGAAAGAAGAATAGCAAACAAGTATGGCGAATCTGATGAAAACATCTGGGAATCACTTCTGAAGGCGACAGTTTCATTTTCACCGCTAATCACGCTGACATCTCGTCATATTCGAGATCGATAACGTTGTAATTGTCGCTAAATTACATAAAATGTTCTTAAAAATTAAACATTACATATCCATGTGTGATTATTGCAAATTCATTGTTGCTCGCTCGATTCATGGACACAGCGACGCTATAACCATCTAGCGGCGAACAGCTCGAACTAATTTTTCAATGACATGTCTCTTTACATTTATTAAACCCCCGTAATATCTAATATTCCTTATGATTAACTTAAAATTAAATTAAATTAAAGTGGCGCACCCTCAGGGGCTGTAGCTACATATGTTTAAATGTATGGAGCAACGAAAAGAATAATAGCGATGCATAATACTGTAACAAAGGTATAATTAAAAAGAAAATGTCAGTGTAATAACTATGGCTGTATAGTTGAAACACGAAATAAATACCGATACTAGTTCCAACTCCTGACGCCAGATGGCGAAAGCTTTTTAGTTAGTGGCGCCATCGGTGGTAAAACGCCCAAGTTTGTAGTGAAACTAGTTCCAACTCCTGACGCTAGATGGCGCAATTGTAGTTAGTAGCGTCACCTAGAAACAGCAGTGGGAACTATTTCGACTACAAACTTGGGCATTTTCCCACCGATGCCGCCACTGGTACTGTTTTGGAGCCTTGGCAAGTGCAGGGATCTGCACACGTATACCCAAGTCAATTTTAATATCACAATACCGAGTTCATTATTATTATTAAATAAGTTATCCACGCGATTATGTAGGTCGTGCAAATCCAGGATGTGCACTCAACTTTTATGTATTTTTTTCTGTTTTTAACTATGTATAATTTAAAGAGATAGTTCAAGCAATTGTTATCCAGATTTATAGTCATTCAAATAATACAAAATTAGTATCACCTTCCACCTAAAAAATTTTGGATACCACCCTTTCTCGTCTTAATTAAAGACTTCCTGTACGATAATCACAAAATAATTGTTTAATTAAAAAACGCTATATCAAGTATTTTCAACGTGGAATTTTAACGATATATTGAGTATTATCCAAACTCTTAAATTCTCTAGAAAATCTTCTATTCGAATATTCGTCAAAGTTCGTTAGATACTCGAACAGCATATTCGATGCAAATGCGCAGTTCCTACTTATATTTGAACTTGCATCTGAAAATACACTGGGTAATACGGATCGTGCCACGTAAGGGGGAAATCAGAAAATCCCACTTCCCCTATACCTTCGCAACATACTTCTGGTTGCCGCGTTTATGTCAGCTATTTACTACCCAATGCCTGGATTACACATATTAAAATTTATTCTCTAAACATAACGATACATGGTATTTCAACTTTAATTATGTACCATCGCTGTCTCATATACATCATCGTATCGACAATTCTTTTGTCCAAAAACAAACGATCAATTTACGTCAACATACGTTGCCCACTTTGGTTATTCCTATGTCTAAATTTAAGGATACTTAGAATAGGGTACATGAACAAAGAAACTTAAGATGCATCCAGGTGTATCCGTGCTAGGGTTAGGTCTGGGTTACGTTATTTATTTAAATAATTTGTATACAGAAGTTTATTAAATACTAAAGAAATACTACTCGATGATTTCATTAATTTAGAATTTGACTATGAAGGTGAAAGCTCCAACAAAATTGTTCCAAATAGGGTTCTGCAGCTTCTAAGCACGGCACTATTTCAGGTACTCTTCGGAGGATACATTGTCGGATCTTCGCGAACGTATGCATACATCTCCGTCACTTTTTATCAGTCTGCTAACACCATCTGGCGTGATAATTACCAACTAAAAGTGTGCGAGGCGGAATGGGATATGTTTAGCGCGGTTATGTCCCCTGAAACGAAGCAAAATACTCCATTCGAGTACAACAATGTATATAATCAATATTTCGCGTATTTCTTAAATAATAATCCATCGATTGTACGAATAACCTATCATAAAGTAACCCATTCTCGAGCCGTCGCGATCATCGCCCTTCGTGATTGGGCCTGCATAATTTACAACTCTACCAAATTAACAAGTTGACGTATTGTAAATGAACCTTAACGGCAGTTACTTCAAATAATTCACTTTCAAAATATGCACATTTAACTCCACGAGATCTCATTTCTTTCATCGATAAATGTATTTAATTTCGTTGCCTTTTTCATTCGCGAACGCTAGCATCTTATCATCTCCGACTATCTGCAAAATAAGAAATCGAATCGTACGACCACTAGCTTATTCGATAAACGAACCAATGAACTTTAACAAATATTTTTGAAACGACAAAAATATAATTCCCACAGAACACGAGCCGTAATAAGGCTAGCGATTTTTAAAATTCAAGCAGCGATGTGAAAGGTTTCGGTAGTTCCTGAATCACCGGAAACGTGCTTTGGTTCGTTTGCCGCCAAAGCTAGCTGTGTGCAGCGATGAAATTGTTTATCCTTTGATTTGGGATCCCTGGTCGCTTATCGGATCGATTTAGAAACTGGATTCGAAAAGTACGATACGTGGAACGATTCTTCCAAGTTGCGATTCGCGTGTTTCGGTGAAATTTATCATTTAACGAAGTGAACGATGGCCAAAGTTCAGCTGGCAAACGTAGCCGTACTAGACAATCCCTCGCCGTTTCTAAATCCGTTTCAGTTCGAAGTCACTTTCGAGTGTATCGAAGAACTAAAAGAAGGTAATTTCCTTAATCCATAATATCGCCAAATACAACCGAATATTCCTGTTAACATTATCCAAACGTGAGCCATTTGCAAATCTTCTTAACGACTTGCTAGGTTAGTTTTAACGTTGTAGTAGTTTCCCAAGGACGAATCTGTTTTTTTTTTTAACAATCCCATTGTTAAGACGAGTCTTGATACGAACACGTTCAAATCATTCTTTTTACTGAATCGGTATTTTTAATTGTGCGTCACCGAGACAATGCTATTGCAGATTTAGAATGGAAGATGATCTACGTCGGCAGTGCCGAATCCGAAGATTTCGACCAAGTTTTAGATACAATTTACGTTGGTCCAATCCCTGAAGGAAGACACATGTTTATATTTCAGGTAGATACAATGCATACCTAAATAACAAATTTATACAAAGTAAAATAAACCACAAAAATATTATCAGTAATTTCAATTAAAATCCAAGAGCTTGCCTCGAAGCTTTTTACAATGAATTATTTAATTTTAGGCTGACCCTCCAGACGTTAGTAGAATACCAGTCAATGATGCTTTAGGAGTTACAGTTGTCCTGTTAACTTGTTCGTACAGAGGGCACGAATTTGTGCGCGTCGGATACTTTATAAATAATGAATATACAGATGCAGAGCTCAGAGAAAATCCACCACCTCAACCGCAATTTGACAAAGTGCAAAGAAATATCTTAGGGGACAAACCACGTGTTACTAGATTCAAAATAAATTGGGATGACGGTGCAAGTTCAACAACAAACAATGTCCCGGATGGCATGGATGCACAGTCCTTGGAAGAAACATCGCAGGACGCACCTACATCCACATTGGGTTTTACAGAGAGTACACACAATAGTATGGAAGTGATGTGAATAACAGTATAACGAGAGTAATAAGCGAGCTAGTGCAGACCATAATTGGAAGAACGAAGTAGTACCTGGAAACAAAATTGACAAGGATGCATATAATTGGATAACGCGAAGGAGAAATGTTGAAAAAAAAAAATAGTAGCCTTTTGTACAGTATATGTTAATAGATTTCCTTTAAAATGGATCCATGAGTTGCAAATTAGCGACATGTTGGTCGATGTAACAGTTTAAAATTTGTATGCGAATGAAGTTGTTTATTACTATGTGTGTATGCATAATTACTAGCGATGGAAAACGACCATGAATAATTTATTATGCATCATTACAAAAGTAATTCGTCTGAATGCAAAGGTGTGAATATCCTGAGACAAATAAATTCTAAGCTAAATTAAACGGAGTCGGTTGAGAAATTTATAACGGCAAATTAATATGTGCTCTAGATTAAAGATTTTTGATTCCAGGTTATGATTAAAGGAAAAGAAACATTTTCAGAGTTATCTCTTAATAGTTGTAATTGTATTACAATGTTCTAGAAACGTTTGGAGTTTTGTGTTTATATCTTAAGTATTATAGTATGGCTTATGATTGTATCGTAAATTATTAGTCTTAAGGATGTTTCCATTTATCCTTGTATGTACATATATACTAAAACAAGAAATATACATTATGTTTTTTACTTCATTAAATTTTGCCTCTGGACATCTTTACCTTTCACAATTCTGTAAATATACAATAAAACATGAGTATTAGTATGTGTTGTTTAAAGCACGATATTTTACAATATCAGATTTTGTCAGTCCCATCAAACGAACTTTTCTAAACATATATCGATCGACGTATTCTTAATTATAAATAATATCCTTATCTTCGGTTGATACGATATTCGAAGGTGATACATATTTATCATAATTAGACTTGGAATGTTTATACATTTATAGCATGTCGGAATACGGGAAAATGTACGAGGATAATACACGACCCCAAAAAATATATAAAATAAAGTACATGCTGCACTGTTCAGAAGATAAGACATAAATTTCTTTAAATTTCAAATTATTATTTGTATCTGTGAAAACATGAATTCGTATAATACGTCCCCAGTTTAGTCATAACGTTAACGCGGATACACGTCGTTTCGCAAATGTTGAAGTTAAATTTAATTCCAATTCGAACATGGAGCCCCATATCGATTTTTTACAGATATTCTCCGTCCCGCCAAGATTTCAAGCTTTGTGCGTTAACCCTTCCCCCAGTTCCAGACTACTTCAGCGCAAGTTGTTCCATTGTTTGGGAGAAACGAAGGCCCGCAATAATACGAGTACACCACTGCCGCCACCCCCACCACCTAACCTGTCGCGAGCAAGTCTGAGCATGTTTGGTGGATTCAGTCGGTCTCGGCCATTAGCAACAGCGTTAGAACGCAGGTGGATTCCGAAGGAAGCAAGTGTCTTCACGTGCGAATGAACGTGTCAGAAGACGTATCAACATTACGCGTATGCGATCACAACCATAATCACACTTGGCACCCAGTTTTCTACATTTACAACACGACTCTCAATGGTAAGTACACAAAATTTTGCAATACATAACAAAAAACTTCAGTTTTCGCTTCGCGCTTGACAATTACTCAGTTACGAGACGTCAAAGAATTTCGTTCAAATCGTAAACGTGAATTTTCGTTTAAATAGAACAACGGTAACTTTCTTCTCTCAAAGAAATTCGCTAGCGAAATAGCATCGAACTTGAGAGATTCGCGGGGCCGTGAGTGCGATTACATACTGACATGTGTATAGTACCAACAGCGTGTACTTGAATTTTAACATACATTCGACACGATCGAGATATTTTATATTTCATTCTATTCGTATTACTGTTGTACCATCTTTCGATTAATTTCATCTTTTCTCTCACGTTTTCTTTCAATTTCGCGAAAAACTTTTCCGTAATCTCTTCCAGTGATTTCATCACCTTTTATAGAAATCTGTTTCGAAAGAGTTCGCCAAAAAGTTAACGCGATAAATTTGGTTCAAATATTTGTTTGATGGAATTCGTGAAAGCAACGACCTGCCGCCGTGGGTATGAGTCATCACGTGTGTACTGTTCTTTTTTCTTTTTCTTTTTTTTTTAATTTTTCTCGGATTAATAATTGCACGCGAAAAAATAACGGGATAACGTAACGTGTTGGGATAATGCAACGCGCAGTATTTGGTCCAAATCGCACCAAGGTCTTGCTGTTAGAACCGGAATACGTGCTCCGCAATTCTCGGTACCGCATCGAGAGCGTAGCGATGACTCGACGGCCACCGATTTTTTTCTTTTTCGCCCGGGAATCTCCGCAGCCATCATAGGAACGAGATATAAAGGAACAGGGCCAATTGTCGCATCGTCTTTCCAAATGTCTACTTACCTTCCATTTCTATCGCCTAACATTTATTTTCTTAATAAAATATTGTCAATTTCAGCGAAGCGAATAATAAATAAATCTGACGGTATCGCGTGACAGATAAGAGTGCGCGTGTTTCTATTGTCTCGTGCACGGTATATTTCGACCACAAATTTTTATCTATAATACTATCGAAAGGTCCGGGTACATATTGATAAATATTGCTTTGTAAATAGACTGCGGATTTTTGTGCATTTATAGGAAATTCATATGTGCAAGAATATAAAAAAGAAAATATTGAAAGTGTAGTGTATATTGCAATATTTACGGAGAGAAATTGATTCATGTTTATAGTTATAAACGAAATATGACCGCTGGACGAATCGACATTGGGCGACCGATACAAAGAGTTCACGTGTATTGTTGTTTTGTTTACGTCTAATTTTAACGCGTTCGGGTCGCTATCGGTAAATATCATTACACGTAGAAATTAGTTTATTCTTTTTGTATCGAGCTCGTAGCTTTCGATATTTACCGACTACGAAGACTTTATTATTATTGTTAATTGTTTCGATATCGAGCGAGATATATCTAAGTAAACAATAAAAGAATATTCCGTTGCAAATTGTATGCATTTTGGAAAATGATAAGCGCTTTTGAATACATCGATATTAATCGATTGCGCAGTTCGCAAGCTCTTGTTTATCGCGGTTGAAGTAGGTGGTTAGCGAGCCCGTTTTCGTCAGATTAGAATCAGCATCTTCTAAGCGGCAGGGTGAACGTTCGTATTTTAAAATGGCGGCCGTCTATCTCGAACAAAATGACTGCCGCGCTCTGCGTTAAATTTGCAGAATCACCCTTTTGTAATTTCGCTATCTAAGCGAAATACTTCACCGAAATTATTATTTATGGATACTTTCGATAAAAATTAGTTTCATATAAACTAAATTAGTTTCATATAAACTAAATTAGTTTTATTTTTCGATGTATAAAATGTATAAAATATTTTATTTTTAAAAATACATGCATGATCCGAAAAAAAATATTTATTTACTGTTTATTATTTAAAATACGCATTTTACCGAGCTCTGTCTGCGTCCCACTGTTTTACCGTTCGAGTAAACCCCGATGTAGTCGGACGACGTGCCTTTTTTTAAAATCCTAAATCTTATTGAAAATGATTCATTTTCATAATTTAGCAATTCCATTACTCCGCGCTACACGCTATGCTAATAAAATAACAAGTTCCGACCATAGATAAATTAAATCATGTTTAGTATATTCGTTCGAAAATATATTCGAATTGGGAAATAATTATTTTTGCAGACTATGACAGAGGAAGAACAATATTGTCATGACGACAATGACTGTTCCTCGGAACAGTATTGTTACGATATATCTGGACGATGCGTTGAGTATACCCAATGCAGCAGGTATAACAGACGAGAAAACGAAAAACGATCCCGTCATCCTTCTCAATGCGGAGAGTGTTTACCTGGGTAATTATATTATTTATAATTACATTGTAAATACATTTTGTAAACACATTTTATCATCGATCTATTGTTGTAGTTACGCCGCAGAAGAACTGGGTACAGGAGAAATGGCATTGCTATGCAGAAAAACGGGCCTCCACAAAACTGAGTCTGGTAAGAAAACTAAATCAATTGCACTTATAGTATTGCACTTATCTGTATATTTATTATCCATTTTGTTTTATCCAGAACCTGCCAATGTAAGCAACGATGTGACCATCTATACACTGGTGGGAGTGTCCTTCCTCTGTTTAGTTCTGCTCGTTACATTTCTCTTAAAAAGACGTATGTACAAATATTACACATTTATCCAAGATTATATAAATTTATAATTCAATGTATAACATAGATAAAATATGTACATTTCAGGGTATTCAAAGCGTCGAGACATTCGCACAGAAGAATGCAGCGATCTATGCGTGGTGAAACCAACTGCCCCGCCAATGGAAAGCAGTGAGTATTAACAATTATTTTTGTAAATGTTACTCACTCTTAAGACACGCAATTCACAGAACTTAATGC
Source organism: Hylaeus volcanicus (assembly GCF_026283585.1). Lineage (NCBI taxonomy): Eukaryota > Metazoa > Arthropoda > Insecta > Hymenoptera > Colletidae > Hylaeus > Hylaeus volcanicus. Next base: position 31,625,302 of record NC_071977.1, read on the forward strand.
GGCACTTCTATTTTCAAAAATGCACAAAACTTAGCGATCGCATCTGTCGTTACATTAAAGCTTAGTATCTTTTCGAAGGCGTATTTCTTTTTGAAATGCTGTGTTTAATGGGTTGTTTTTCATCCAACGAATACAAGAAATGCATAACTTAAGAAATACATAAGCACCGTAGCTTGCTTCTCTGACTTGATTGCTCACTTTTTAACATCTTCTTGTATACGGTAAAGCCCCGATTTAACTATCCTTTTATGTCCTATGTTGCTACACCCTCAAGTATAAGGATTGGTTAATCACAAAAAAAAGGGACGACATCAGACAATCGTGTTTAATAGATGCCCCTTCCTTTCCACTATCTATTCCGCTAAATCGAGGTTTTACTATAAAATTACTAACCGTGAATGAAAACGGTTAATTTGTTTTACGAAGACGATGATTATTTCGTTACAGTATACTATACCTACCTACTTGAACGTTGAATTAACTGTGAGCTGTTCAGCACGCGGTAATAATTTGTATCGAACTATGTATATTACATTGACAGCGCTAACTATATGCTTGACATGTTTCTTTATATATCGATAAATTTTACAGAGCCATTCATAAGCTGCGGAGAGGGAATAGTAATTAATAATAATAAACATCTAAAAGACAAGAACAGACTAGTGTGTGCTGGTGCTTTTAAAGCTCCGAGCTGGGTTCGTCCCAATCCAAATTGCGAAAGCAACTCGCATTCTGGTGACGTAAGCGCAATGGACCAAATGCACACCAGCGTAGAATTACCACCAGCTGATGATAACGCCAATATGTGGGTTCCTCGGTAAGTAAATGTTTAATACATCGATTCATTTGATACATTTGTGTTAATATCGGGTAAATATTTTCATGCTGATTATATAATTTTGTTTTTGCAGGCAATTACCACTCACAATAGTAAATGGCAACATAGCGCAATTGGAACAAGTGAATAATAATGTTGATACAATTCGGAGAAACAACCCTTCCTCATCGAACGCAGGCGAAGAAGGCACCAGTAATAGTAGCAATGATTCGGCATCCGAATCAAATAATGGTAGAGATGGTAGAGAACATAACCAGGGCTCAAATATTTTGATCACTCAAACGATGTCGATGAACGTGAACGTTCTCAATTGCGATTATTGATATCGAAGGATAAAAATGTCATAATTTAAAGTTAAATCACGCAAGTGCCTAATTCGAAGGAAGATTCACCGAGCTTATGTGGTAAAAAATTTTGACATATCGAATACCATAGTATTTAAAGACAGTAAAAAGGAAAGAACATAACATGTAGGTTGTCAGCTTAAAAAGATCTAGTCAACAAATATTATTAAGAGAACTGACCACTGAAAGTTTTATATACTAACTTCCTTACAATGTATAATAATTTCTTCCTATTTAACTTTGTTCATTTCTACTTTTCTTTTTTTGCAGTTTCAATGTTAACGATGTGCCATTTTTTAAAAGACAATATTAAAATTCGTGATTTGACGGAAAGACATAACTTGAAGCAGGAACACACGCATTATTACGACATTAATTATAACATGACGTTAATGTATGGTTAAAGGAGTTCCATATATTTTAAGTATAAAATAATATCGTTATTATTAGGATGCTTTTTAAGAATTATTGCGACAGTTGATAATTTTGAGATCACAAATATGAAGTGCTCAATAGTTTGCAACAACGAAATATTTGCGAACTTTAGGCGGAAATGTGATACGTATATAAATAAATTTTTGTTAGTTCTCAAATATTTATAATATCATAGATTATACAATGTCACAATATTCGAGTATTGCAAGATAAAATAGATAACTGTATTATCTATTTTACTTTCAATACATTTGTTTATTATTGTTCGATACATTTAAACAGTGCATTATGTACATCTAGAATTAGCAAATGTTACTCATTATTTATTTATAAGGTTTTACACAACTACGTATATTATGTCAACATATCTTCATCGATCTATAGCATTGTAATCCATTATGTTTCATATTTATACATCACTATATTTTACAAACTCTTATGTATATCGCAAATGAATATCACTTTTATACGGTCTGTCTCTTACAATACTGCCATAAATACCATATAATATGAATCCTATAATAAAGAAAATATACTTTGCTGAAAGAATTTGTGTTTATCCCTACTATTTTTGCCTACGCGCTGGCAACCCAACCGACCAACATGGGTTGCCGCATAGTAGGGGCATCCCAGCTCTTCGAATACCATGTTCCTATAATACCAGAAGTAAAATTCGAGCCAAATTTGATTAGCGCCACCTCCTCGTTCATCATGATCTCCTGATACAAGAGGTAAGTATCGAGCAGAAAATAAAAATTATGATACCTACTCGTTCATTACGTTCTCCTGATACAAGAGGTAAGTATCGATATTTAATTAAAAGTTATGCTACTTCTTTGAGTATCATGTTCTCCTGATACTAAAATGTAAAATTTCCTCAGAATTTCGATACGTACCATGTATTTCTCGTGCCATCTCTTCGGACAGGTGCACATGAACGAAACGTATAGAAAATTAGCCCCTTGAAGTAGGCAACCTATTACCTTAGAGGGTGGTAGGAGTTGTTAGTGTGTATTAGAAGCTGTCAGGAAATGTCAGGAAGTGTAAAGGAGATGTTAGATATAAGGAAAATGTAAAATGCTGAAATTATAATAATTGATTTTCAAACATATTTTCTATTATAGTCCACTTTAAACTTTCCGCTGTAAATGGGCAACGTAAGATGGCTGATATTCCTATGTCCGTGATTTTGCCATTTCCCTAAATAATTCATCTTGATTTTAATTGCTTGCTATTGGTAGCATTGCATAGTGACAATTTGAAAAACGTGTCAACTGTCAGGATTGCCTTTGTAGAGTTGTTTTCGTGAATTACGTTACAAATATCTACCGGAACAATGGATGATATAATGGCTTTAAAAACTAAGCACATGAAAATTACAGATTCACAGATGAAAAAGTTATTACAAGAAAAAATTAAGTTAATGGATCATGTTAAAACCAAACATGATGAACATTCTAGCGGTAATTGTATTGTTATTTGTTTTTATACTTTTCTTACAGAACCGAAGGTGTTATTAATTTCTTTTTTTTTTAGAAGATGAAACGAGACTCAAAGAACTAATGTCAGAAGTATCCTCTATGAGAAAAACACTTGAATTTGAAAAGCAAACATTGGAATACAAGCATCTCGATTTGTCTAAACATTTAGAGTACAAAGTAATTGTTTCTACGAGTTCAACATAATTTAGTGTTTCCACTGTAGACATAAGAACAAATAAAATAAAATTTTTTTACAGAAAGATTTAGAAGCAGAAAAGAACAAATTTTTACAAGAAAATCAATCGTTAGAATTACAAAGAAATAAGCTTAAAGTCTGCAAACAAAATACAAAGGATCAAGATCTGTTGGATAATGGAAGGTTTGTACCGTATTATGAATCATTAACACATTTGTATTATGTTTATGCACTATATCAATTTTCTAACATTTTACTATTATATACTATAGAAGAAAGTATATGTTATATAAAGAATTGACTAGAATACGATGGGATTACGAAGATCTTAAAGAGAATGTAAAGGGATGTATCCTTTCAGTCAATTATATACTTTCATAAACATTTCTTATTATGTGTAAAAATATATCCTTAATTATAATAATAGATGTGTCAAATAAAAGAGATTACATTCATCATTTTTCTTACAAAAATGAGATTACTAAGGAATTGACTGACCTTTTGTGGAAAGAAATATATAAATCTACTATTTCTAAAGAAAATCAAGATCCATGTAATAAAGACTGTATAATAGAAAATAAATAACAAATGTATGTTTTATATCTGTACACAACTTTACAAATACATCAAGTATACACAATTCCTTGGTTATATTTTTACAACATTGTACCATATTTAATGTATAATTATAAGTTTCAAATATTTATAAATTCGTGTATCAATTTCTCTGTTTATTATTCTTATCACCTTATTCTTATCCTTAAAAATTTCAGATTTATGCTTCCTCCCCAATTATATTTTTAGTCTTCCTATAAATGATGTAACAAGTACCCAAACACAATTTCCAATAATTCGAAAGAGCAAAGTATCGAGAAGAAACTTTACTCTTTAATCGTACAAAAATATTAAATCTGAAATCTTAAAGAAATAATTCAAATAACACACCGATCATTGATATTGCAAATTTTCGAATTTGCGCGCCTTTAGTTCCTAGCGTACTTTCTGTAAAAATGTCGCTTTATGCAACGACAGGAACGTCTGCTCGGAGTTCTTAACCTCTATTATTAGTCGTGTGTTACACGAATAAGTGTATTCGAATATCTACTTTTGGTTACTGAAATTATCACGATATATTGACAACTGGTAACCAATTAATGGACGCATATTAAGCTTAAGCAACTGTGTACATATTTGGAAGAGAGAAATACGATCGTCAATTCGAAAAGAATATGTCAACGTTACTTCGACTCGTTCGTTCTCAAAGAAATACAAGCAGACTGGTCTGTTTAGCAGCGAAAAATGTAAAGATATCCGATGTCGCGTGTCGAGGCGTGTCATCGACACCTAAGAAAGACGAAACACTCTCAATGGAACCGTACAAGGTGAAAAAGACGTGGACTAGCTACGGATTCGATCATAACGACGAGTACTTGGATCGACATTATATGCACTTTACTCTTTTCACATGTATCAGTTGCGTTTTTGTAATCGGTTCATTGATAGTTGCTTATCTACCAGACCCAAACATGAAAGATTGGGCGCGCAGAGAAGGATATCTGCAGCTTCGATATAGAGAAGAGAATGGCTTGCCCTTAATTGATAAAAATGTCGTGGATCCGTCAAAGTTCGTTCTCCCAACTGAGGAGGAACTAGGAACGTTCGAGATAATTATATAAATGCCATAGAAATAACATATGCATAGACAGAAATGAAGAAATAGCATTCTTATATCTATTGTAAGAAGGTTATTGTTCCGTACATATTTATGATATAATACTTAAATTTGTAATGATATGTACAATACGCAATAAAAAATTTTCATTACAAGCATTTTGTTTCTGAGTTTTAAAAACATTTGCATGGGGTATAATTTAAGGAAGGAATTACATTTGTGATTTTATATACATTAGCGAATAGTTAGTTTTTCATAGTAATTAAACTTAATGAATCTCAAGATTTATTCATATTTGCCATTTAAATAGTACACAAATGTTTTAGTTTGTCATTCGGTTAAAAACTAGAACTTGTAATCTTATGTAATAAAGATAAATTGTATAACAATTAATATTTCTTAAATTACCTATGTTATAATTGAGAACATAAAAATTATATAATTACAAACATGCACAACAAAAAGTGTAAGCGGAATAATTCACGTGTAAAGATTTAATACTTTTTTTTCCTCTTAAATGCTTTAATTCAATTCTAGTTTAACCGTTTACTTTACCTATATACAGAATTACATAACTCTTTTTCTCCCATACTCGAGGATTTGTGTACACCGCGTTCAGATTAGTAATAAAATACAAACGCACAAAGTAGAATGACACGATATAGTTGCAATATATGCATATGCGCCTTTATTTTACCTTCGTTCTTCAATATGTATATTGTTATAAAACAAAAGGACATCCTCGTTTGAAATATAACGATCGTTACTGAGTCGACGTTACCGTAGGCGTAGGGATGGTACTGACGCCGGTCATTTGATTTTGTTGAAGAACAGGTGTATAGAAGGATGTATTCTGCGGTAAACTCGCGCTAACGGTAATAGGTGGCATGCCGGGCAACGAGATTGGCGTTGTTACTACGTGAGATTGAGGCACGTTGAATTGCACTCCAGGTGACATTGGAACCATTACAGACGTGAAATCTTTCTGTGATCCAACAACACCAGTTGCTTCGTTTGAAAATGTATTTGTGCTGAACGTTGGTAAAGGTGGAGTAGTTGGCATCCCGGGTATATCCGGCATTACGTTTTGATGAGATGAAACATTGTTACCTAAATAAAAATAAAATATTACAAATAACTTTCACTTCCATAATCTAACTCTAAAATTTACTTATAAACACTTACCACTTGTAATATTGGTAGTACCTAGATTTGGTACAACTTGAGGTACAGGATTAGTGGTTGTAGATCCTCCAACAGTAGCAGGATTTAATTGTGGAGCGGTATATGTTTGTATGCTTGGTGTATACACAGTTTGCATTGTGGTGGTTTCAAGTTCAGATTTTGTAGTAGTTTCTTGGGACGAAATGTAATTTGGTGGAATGGAAAATCCTGGTGGTATACTCGTAACCATGTTACTTCCTCCTGTATGAGTGGTACTTGTTGTTACCTGACTCGACACAGTGGGCTTGACATTGCTCTAAATAAAAATAAAATTATCAAGTAAAATATTTTGTATTTAATATAATATGAAATTAGAAGAAACTGTTATGTACCATGTACGAATTATTGGACTTATGCTGTTGCACGTTTCTAATAGGTATTCTATGAAGGTATCCGTATCCAATTCCACAACCCAAGCTACAAATACATTGAATTAACAAAACATTTAAATACAACGTTAACTATAACAACAACTAGTACAAATACCTTCCTTCGCCACCCCAGGTATGATTAGGTATAATGGTAACTTCTCTACAAGAATCGTCTTCTGTATTATATACATATAAGTTTAGAGATCGAGATTCGTGCGCCTCTATTAAAGTAAATAAATCCTCTGACTCGTGTAGAACTGAATCGGCACTGATAATATAGTCTGTGAATGGTCGCAGCCCTGCCAATTCAGCAGGAGATGATGGATGTACTTCCTACACAATACATGCATGCTATTGATACAAATGTTATTTACTTTTGTCATTTTTTAATTGTGGTCCACAAAAGATTATTATATAATCATACTTTGTTTCTGTATATATACTCACAAGAACATGCCAAACATTTTCATTGGAACCTTCGAAAGAACAAAACCTTATGCTAACTCCAAGAAGACCCTGTCCACCCCATGTGAGACTAGGTACTATAACAGTTTGCCTGACAGATTGTGTTTTACTACTATACACTGTAATTGATAATTTTTGGTCCACACTGCTTTTGAGTAATTCTTTTAACATGTCATTATCTTGATTCTGAAAAAAATTAATTCAGATTAAAACATGAAATACCAAACCATTGTGTATGTATTTAAAATTTATATGTCTTCTTTAATAATCTATAAATGTAAAATATTCATTAAAAACAAAAACAATGGGAACATACCAGACGTGTATTTCCAATAGCCACAATGTAGTCAAAGAATGGTTCCAGGCCAGCTTTTTGTCCAGGGGAACCATCCTGAACCTGTTTCAATCGTGAAGACCAAAATACATTCCAATTTACTACACGTATAATAGAAGAACGACTACAGTGATTTAAGAATATATCAACATCCGAATTGTAATCCAATATTTAATATTGAGTATGTAATACTTTTGGTGAAATTTAGTAATTTATATATGCTAACATAGTTTGCTATTTCCAGTTACATAAAAATTTGCTTGTTAAAAAGGATAATGTGAAGTTGCAAAACGGATTAAAGTATTCTGACAAATTCACTTACCCTTAGTACATGGTAACCTTCTGTCCCACCTCCTGGTATTTCAATACTCTGGGAAGATCCCATTTCTGATCAGCAAATCTTTTAAGTCACTTGGTCTACAGTAATAAAGACCATTAAAACAATTGTTGCTTAGAAATTAAGAATCGAAATGGAAAAATATGTATCGCGAGAATATCGTACAAACTCGTTGGTGACGTTGCTGATCATATGCAATCTGTGGTTCAAGTATGCTCAGGATTAATTCAGTGTTACCAATGTGAATGCTCCTTTTTCAAATGAGTATACTTTACAAGTATCGATTCTGATTTCGAAATTGATTTGTAATATCGATTGGAATTGTATTTTTACGTGGTTGATATATCTATTACGAAATCGGTTAATAATATTAAAATTGGGTGTAGTATTTTTTAAATAAATAGTGATACGAAAAAAAATACAAGTCAACGAGTAGTCAGTAGTAGTAAAAATACTGAAAAAGGGATTCGTAATTAACAAACTTGTAACAGTTAGAATAGTTTGCATAGTTTTATCAACATTATTTTGTAACTATAATACTGACTTGGCACTAGCGGCGCCATCGGTGGGAAAATGCCCAAGTTTGTAACAAAAATAGTTCCCACCGTTTCTACTAGATAACGCCACCGATTTCTTTAATAACAATTTTTTTTTTATTTTTCAGAAATCCATCATTAATACGTTTCTTGGCTTGATACCTCTGCAACATATTAGTTTAGATTTCAAATTTATTATTTGTATGAATTGTTATTTAATTCAGCAATAATTATCGACCCCTTTTGTTCGTGGCGCCATCTAGCGACAACATGGTGTACTATTTTAGCTACAAACTTGGACGTTTTCCCACCGATGGCGCCAGTGGTGCCATTTTTTATATATATATATATATATATAAATATATGCAAAATTAAATTGTTTTGTAATCGATAGAAATTATTCCTTTTAACATCCATTTAATAAATAATAAATGAATTAACCACTTATTGTTGTGTTATAAAGCCAAGAATCGTACCAATTATGGATTGTATATATAGTATAGTTGTCCCATCATTTGCGCAAGCGTCTCACATTTAAATAACGTTTGAAAACAACTGTCTCGTATTGTTTGACTACTCGAACAGTTTCTACTGTCAATATAAAGTACAAAAGGGAAAGATGGATTCAGATATAGAACAAATTCATAACATTGTGCTCGATGCTCGTCTTCCATCAAGTATAAATCATTTGAAAAACCCGACGGAGCAGTTCGTAGTAAATTTAATAACAACATTTCTTCGAAGATTTCATATCGACGTCGGAGCAATTGATAAAGTGAGTGATATTATCATAACATTATTCATTTCAATCGTTTCTTATTGCCTAATTATAGTTTTACTATTTTATATAAATTCAAATCGTAGCCAACAATAGAACAATACGATATAATGTCGTACAGCGAAGACACAGAAATAATTGGGATCATAAATTTGCAAGTTGCTATGATACAGTTATGTGAACGAATATATATAAAAGAGTTATGTATTACGGATATCATTAGTCCAGGTATACATTTTATTTACATTTGATACATTTAAAATTGAAAACGAAATTGTCCCAATTAAAATATGATTATAACGACTAGGTTCGAAAAGGGTACGCAAACAAGCTAAATTTCTTGCAAATTTTATACTATATGCGACTACCAAAGAGTCAGACATAAAGGACAAAATTAGCAAAATTAAAAATAAGGTGAAAACGTTACAGGACATAATAGATAGAAAGAATGAAGCAATAGAAATGATAAACAACAAGGCATTGCATACAGCAAAGCAGTTGTCATTGAAGAATCAAGTAATGTTTTTTTAATAAATTAATTTATATCCAAGCTAACTTATATCTATGATCATTGATATTTTATGTTCTCTTAGTATATCGCAGACATTCAAAAACTACAGGCCAGACTTGAGAATAACAACAAAATACATGCCGAAGTATTGGCAAAAATGTCTTTGGAAGAAGAGAGAAAGCAACCATTAATAGAACTTAATGGATCTTATAAAGTAGAAGTTTTGAAGGTAAGCTAAAAATTTAAAAACAGAATTTAAATAACAAGTGTCTAATCATGTATAAACTTGGTACAAATAGCAGTGTATCCAATGTAATTACAGTTGAGCAAAATTGTAGTGGAATTACAATCAGAAATTGTGAAGTCTCCTGAGAAATATAAAATGCGTTTAAAGGAGTTGGAAAAACAACAGACTTCTCAGAACAAACAGCGCGAATTGATGCAGCAGACATGTCAGGATAAAAAACACTTAATTGAACAACAGAATGTTTTTCTGACTTTTATCCAGAAACAACAGAAAAAATTTAGTGAAGTTCCAGATACAATTGAGCAATTGAAGTACTTTTACAATTATATTAGCAATGTGTAATTAAAGCTTTGGCTTGTTGCTACATCATTTATATATAAATATTTTTTTTCAGAAATATAACTGCAGCAGGAGACAGTAGCAAAAAGCAAATTGAAATGCTCAGAGCAGATATAAAGGAATGCGAAAAAAGACTGGAGAGGCAAAAAGATGAACGGAAAGAGAACGAAATAGACGGACTTTGTGCACAATATGATGAACGTCTTTCTTCTTTACGTAATTTAAATATCCAATTATCAAGGTATTGCAAAATACGATAAATAATATAACAAGATTCATTCAGATTTATACAAAATATGTACTAATTACAGTAAGAAAAAATTATGTCAAGAAGAATTAAAAGAAGTACTTGTTAAGTATAACGAAGACTGCTTAAAATTGAAGAAAATGCAAAGTACTATAAAAAAATTGGAAGATGAGACAGTAGGTCGTCTTAAGAGTTACCAAGATAACTGGAACAATGAAGTATTGACTGTAAGTTCAATTATAAACATTTACTATTAATGTAATATTAATTAAGTCAATATTATTCTTTCCAATTTTTCCTATGTCAATAGGAGAAAGCATTGTGGGAAACATGGATGAATCGTTAAAACAAATATACATACATTTTCATAAGACTATCTTCGATTATTGATATTGTATGATAATAAAGCACAAATAAAATTAGTTTTTAATATTTTGTTTAATTGCACGTGTTAACAATATATTTTACATAATCATTTATATATATATATTTAACTGTACCTATTTATCTAAATATTATTTTTATTATTGTATTATTCAGTAACTGTGAAACATTAATATTTGGAATGATAATAAATACGCAAGGTAGTAACAGTATATGTATATCATTTATACAATAAATAATATAAGTACTTCGGTTCTCTTATTATCTTGTTTCAATATGTATTTTTTATTACGGATATTGCCATGTAGTTTCGATATTCATGACTTTCAATGCTTCGGTATTCAGATGTTTTCTACATATATATATATATATTGATAGGGGTAAATGTTTCATAAAGATCTTCTACTTTTTCAATGATAACAATGAGTTTTACTTACTTAGGTGAGGTTTTTCTTGTATTAAAGTTAAATTCAAATAAGCCGTATACTTGTTTTAAATTCAAAGTACAAAAATTTACTGCATTCGTGAAATTTATCATTCGCCAAAAATATAAATTCTTACTGCCTTTATACAAAAGTTATTTCGGTGTATTCGTTAAGAATTAGAAAATAATTAAAACACTTCAATATCATAAAACCGTTACTCGTCTTTTAACACATTAACGATTACAAACATCCAAGTAAAAATTTTGCATTAAACTTTTTGTCGAAGCTTTAATTTGACATATTTGTTCAGAATGTATTTCATTCCTAAAGAATGTGTAATTACGATTAAAAAATATATTCATAAAAATATATACTATATTGTATATTCACAATTGTTAATGTGTTAATTGTTGTTTCGTCGTTACGGAAAAATGGAACATTTTGTGCAGTGGATTAAAATGTAGCTTTAATTTTGATACAACTTCGTTAAGAAATTTTAGAATACTGTTTTACCAATAATCGTGTGATACAAATTATTGATAGACTCAATTATACCTTCTGTGCAATAGTTCTGTATATTATATACATATTGACAGTTTTAACAATGTAACAAGCTTTAACAGTATGATTACAAACTAAAATAATGTACAGTATTTATAACAGCATATACACGAATTATCATGACTCTATCTGCACAAACGTACAAGATTCCGTGGTTATTATTTCACAGTTCGTAAGGGTAATTAGTATTTGTCGTAAAACTGGAAGGTATACACTATATACATAATGTTCTGTTTTGCAAGTATCTATATACGAAAGGTCCAAGTGCACGAGAGAATTCGTTAAATATTTATACAGCGAGGAGTTTAATAAATAGTGAACAGCTCCTAAATGTACACGAAATAATACAAGTCTTATTATATGTTTACCAATTCCCCTTTCTCTTGCCTTTTGTACAAGTATTTCAACAAATTTAATAAACATTTACCTTATTACCTTCGCGATACTATTTAAAGATTTTCTCTGTGCAATTCTTTAATACTCATAATCTGTACTTCTCCCCATTGTTCGTATAATTTATAAAACACATTGCGCAGTGAGCGCACTGTGTTTAATACAATGTAGTATACAATCGAACTAAATCTGTAAAACTTAAGTCGTCGATACAATTCATTTGATTAAATTACTCTACGTGGCAGTGATACAGAAAAATAACTTCTAACTTGCTTAAAAATAAATTAATCTACGAACTTGGTTTTCTACTTTGTGTATGTCTGGAGATAATTTGTTCATGGTGTGAATTATTCGTACAGAACTTTCTAAATGACATAAAAAATAATTCGTTCAAAATTTGTTATTTCTCTAAATAGTATACTAGATGTATGTATTAGAAAGAGTTTGTTTATATTTTCCAAAGTCTTACCGATTACCAAGGGGCTATCTAATCGAATGCTTCTAATATTCGAAATATAAAAAAAACAATACAAAGATGCGTGTCGAGCGCGATATTTTATTAATAACAAAAAAGAAATAAAAACAAAAGTTTTATTTTTTTTTTATATAAAAAATACGTTGTGTACCGTTGATAATTATAAAAATATACAGAAATAAGAAATAATTTCAACCTCCTATTGCAACATAATACATTTAAATCTGTATGTTATACGAACAACTTTTCAATGAAGCTAAGATTAAAATATATATTCTCTCTCACAAAAATAATATTTCTTTTATTGATATCTCACAAAACTATGTAGCATAAGCTTTCTTAAAGAGTATGACACAAATCAGCCTTCTTTCGTTATGTGATAGACTGAATTAGATGATTGTTCAAAAGTTGTAGAAGCATTATAATAATTAAACATGTTCGTATGAATGTATTGTATAGTTCTTTTTGTTTTAATATTAATATGCGTATAACTTTTTTTTTGTTGAACACTCTGATTGGTTAAAAAAAATTAACGGTAGACGTTTCATTGGACTAACAATAAGTAATAATGTGATGCAATATGCAGTCTTTTCAAGTAAATACCAATTCCAAGATTTCATATCTTTCGACATGATTACTTTGACTTTTAAAATTATTGTTTATTGATATTCCTTTGAATATGTTTCCATTGTCATAGATAAAACAGTAAACAATCAATGTATATTTTTGAAAGGAACTTATTTTAAACAAATTTTTGTAATCAGCACATATTTTTAAGTATAAATCCACTACTAATTATAAAGATTTATTTTCCAGTATTTTGCTCCACATATTTTTGATTAAGAGTGATGTTATACTAAATGAGAAACTTTGATCGTAAGTATAACTTTGTATGCAATTCAACGATATTCGTATAATTATTTTAAATAAATGTCAATTACAATCATGCATAAAATAAACAATCTACGAATCGAAAGACCTTAGATCTATTAATCTTACGATTATGGAAAAACATTGGTACAAATTATTTCGAATTTGTTACAAGATAAACATGATGTTAGCTAAAACATTTCTTCACGTAGAAATTCATACAAAAACACATTTTTATCTAAACATAACTTACAGACAACTCTATGCATATAGGCAGGCATAAAGAGGTATATTATAGAAAATATGATTGTTAGGAAAATTATCCGATTTTTCTAAGTATATTTTTTATACTGTCTGAAAAGACAAGTCAGTCGTGTTATATTCTGTTCACAGAGTATCCAAAATTTAAAGATATAATAAATAATATTTTCCATGAAAATACGAAATACTTCCGATGACTTTTGTATAATCTGTAATCGTTCTTACTTATTTGTTGTGCTTTACATTTTGCAGAAAAATGTTGACACAAGTATAATACCATTAAATTTGATAATGAATATAATTTAAAGGAAAATATAAATAAGTACATTTTCTTTGATTTAAAAGTATTTATGTATTAAATTATTTAAATATTAGATCGGTAACGATTAAAATTATAACATTTTTCCTTTTTTTGTAACAGAAGTCTGGTCATACTTCCTAATTGTTAAAATCATAGAAAAATTATAAGTAAAAAGGTTTGCGAAAAGCATAAATCTATTTAATACATTAAAAGACGTGTCGTAAAGACAATTAACAGAACCCTTTAATATACATTTATATACATCCATCAAAGGAAAACGTACATTGTTAGTTATTGTTCCCTTCCTCGTTATTTGTTTTCAATTTTCTAAACTAATTACAGAGATCGGTATAGTAATGAGCCATTTCTAAAACAACTCTGAATACGATGAATCCTCTGTTTCTAATCACAATATACTTTCTTCAAATGCTGCATTAATATTTCTTAGAAACCCTTGTGATCCAACGAAAACATGTATAAAATATGTTGTGTAAGTTTGTAACAATGGAAAAGCATAAATTATACACAACCGATTTAACAGAAGAATGTAGTTGTTCAGTATAGCCCACTACTATTATTTTTCTTGATTTATCTCGGATAATTTAAACAGAGCTAACCTGAATAGACGAAGTCAATGGTTCTGTTTCATTATGTGTTCTTAGATTAATAGGAGTTTCCATATTAGTATTATCTATATCGCTGCTTAATGCAAGACGTTCCCCCTCGATCAAAGAAACATTAGAGTCTCGATTTCCATCGATCTCCGTTGATTCACTATTTAACATTGAGGAACTACCTTTGATACTCTCCTTCGAAGTTGCCTGAGACCCAAGTTTTTTCTCTTTTTCTGACGCACCGACATGAGGAGCCTTGGTTACTTTGCCATCCTTTTCCCGTGGCTTCTTCCCAAGTACCGGGAAATTCGTTATCTTTGAAGCAGTCTTTTGATCCTTCGATTGTCTCATTGAACCCACTCTGTTTTGCTCGCCAGCGTCTTCTTCTGTGATCGATACAAGATTGCTCTTACCTTCTCCTCCAGAATCTTCCTTTACTACTTGAATCGGTATGTCATCTAAACAAAAACAAAAACAGAAAAAAATATAGATGTATATTATCACTAAAATTCAACAAAAGTATATCGAAGTGTAAAGCAAAAAGTAACAATGTTTACAATGTCAAGCTTCTTAAGTTCGAAGAAAACACGATTATACAACTTACATTGTAAGAATAAGGTTCAAAGCATTGAAGGTTCATTCTAACAATGCAAGTTTTGTTCATAATTAGTAAACAGGCGAAACAGTCCATAAAACTTTTTATTCGAATATCACAATGCCATACGCTAACTTGTGCTTTTACACAAACATGAAATGGAAGTTGATAATAAAAGAGGAGAAAAAGTGAAAGGATTAGAGTGAACCTGTATTAGAACATAATTTGATATCTTCAATGCAATCAAACATGCCAAAAGTTCATGCAATTCCCCATTGTGTGCGGTTCGATATACATAATATGGTTAGGCTTGTAATTTTATGGTTCTTAGATGATGGTGTCTCTGAAATGAATTATCAATAAATGCATAAATTGCTGCTAATTAAATCGTTTAACGTTACGTATCGTAACAGCTAAACTGCCGTGTGTTTATTGGAAAATGTTTGGTAATCCTAAAGTGCTGAAACTGAACACTAGAATACCATGTATGCGTCGATAAAACAACAGTTGTAATATAACTGATTGATTTATTTCCTTCCAAATGTAAATTCTCCATCGATTCGTGGATCACTTCTCCTAGAACTTGCTCTTCCAATACGCTGTACGTATGCCCATCAGAGCTGATTTTGTCCTCGTTGTAAGCCCAATCAGAAGTTTTCTTGTACTCCTTTCTCATTCGTAAATTCGTCTTCGATGTATGATCTTCGTTATGTTCAGATGTAATTTTGTTCGAGTGCTCTTTGTTCCTTTTAGGAGAGGATTTGTTAGGTGAACACTGATTACTCAACACAGTTCCACGTTTAGAACTCTCCAATGAAGACGAACTGACTTTTTTAATTCTGGCTTCTTCTTCGTCCGAATGAACGATTGAACGCTTTGACTGCCAAGGGAACCGTTTCGATTTGCTTAATACTGCTGTTAGCTCATCATCTTCAAGTTGAGTAGCGCTGCTCAGTTCGGCCGCGAATAACTTCTCATCCAGATCGTCTAATGACACATGTTTGCAACCAATGCACATTTGCTGAATATCCAGTAATTTTTTAAATGTGTTTATAATTGTATGAATGTTTAAACTTAATTCTGTCTTGTACGATTAAAACAAGTTTCCTGATACGAATTCAAAGGACAATTTGATTCGTATGAATAATTAACGATTGCTATGTACATTAATCTCTAGACATAAATTAAAATATATTTACAAATATGGTTCTGCATGCAATAATTGTACAATGGACACATATTATATTCGTGCATGTTCATTTCGGTACGCTTGACTTTCTGAATATGTATATGCAGCGTATTCATCTTAGACTTTCCTTTAACAATCGCTATACGACAACATGATAACATTGATAACATGCTGATTAGTCGTAAATGATCTAATTAAAAACAAAAAACTCCGTATACTGTGCAAAAAATACTACTATGAAACAAACATTAATAAAACACTTGGGGGCATTAATTTGATGAATTATTTTTCGATGACAATTATTAGTAGACATTGAAAGATAATTTTCAACGTGTAACAGCGCACCTGGTAATTTTTTAGTTCGGAAGGAGGCATTCGTGATCATCGATTTAGATACCGTCGCCGTTGCACTTGGTGATAACGCGACGCTAATGCCAATTGGTCCATCGCTACTGAGGTGACCTGAAATTATTAAATACTTTTATGACACTCACCGCTCCTTATTACTGGCTATCGCAATATTTAAATCGACATTTCGCATACCTGATGGCCCGGAACTGGCAGAATTGCGTATAGCGTTTGTGACTAGCATAACATCTGGGTATGCTTCGTAACATGCTCGATTATGAACATCTTCCACTGCTTGGTTTCCTAAATACCAGCAATCGTTATACCTGCAAATATATGTTACTCCTTACTTATATGATTTTGTGTTATATGTACGTAATATTAAACTCTAGTAAAAGAAGAGGATTCTATTATATAGAAGTATTTCTTTTAGTCTCTTAAACTAAATATTTGTTGATTTATAATTTACTATTAACAAAAAGTGATGTATTACACACATAGCAAAATATACAGCATGCAAGAATTCAAGGAGAAATTGACTGGACACGGGTATACGAGGTAAAAGCCTCGGGACAAAACTAGACTCGCTTCCGTATGAAGATCGTTGATGATGTCCAGGTTTCATAAATCCTTGAGTAACAAGCCTGTAATGAATTATTAAATAAATCGTATGAAAATACGTTAAGCGTATGAAAAGAATAAATTTCACCTTACTTGGTAGCAACTTTGCATAATTGTTCCAAAGCGAATTTACTTATGTAACCAAGCTGTTGATTGTAGATAAAGAGAAGAGCGGTCATAACTTTCAATCTGTTCTGGGCATTCAGTGTTTCTACTTGCTGTAGCGGCCCCCAACTAACTAATTTTGTATTACATTCCTCGAATCTGCGTACCGCATTCTCCGTTAAAGAGGCAGGTGCTAAACTTGCAGGCTGTGGAGTAGAGGCAATAAATGTTACAAATGAAATTATATGGGTGTTCCATTTGTATTTATTCGTAATAAATACCTCGTGAAATATGGAAAGCATCGCAAGTGATGGTAATCTAAAAGAAATTGCTTTCTGCTGCCCAGATTTATCCACTATTTCGAGATTGTACAATCCAATCAACAATGTTTCTACAGATCGACAGTTCTGTAAAAGAAGTTCAATTCGAATTAGGTAAAAAGCTAGTGTATAAGTTAAATGTCTTCTTCAAATAAAAATGATAGATTACATGTTTGATCTTGATTCACCTATGTTCTGTAATTAAGT
This sequence comes from Hylaeus volcanicus, assembly GCF_026283585.1. Lineage (NCBI taxonomy): Eukaryota > Metazoa > Arthropoda > Insecta > Hymenoptera > Colletidae > Hylaeus > Hylaeus volcanicus. The sequence continues at coordinate 31,643,326 of NC_071977.1, forward strand.
AAATGACATGATAGTTGTTCCACGCTAGTCAAACTTAAATTATAGTTAATTAGAATTATATAACATTCATTTCCATACTTTTCAAATGTCATGACTACATGAAACATTAACGACATTCTCATTTAATTGTGTCTTTTCCGTTTAATTGTATACATAGTCTTACCTTAATATCACCGTGAGCTGCAGAATTTAAATAAATGTATACTAATGTTGGCAAAAACTGCAAGGTAAACCTCTGCAATTCTGTTTCCCGAGAACGGTAGAAATTGTATAACTGATCGCATACGGTATCCACCAGCTGAAATTAAAAATGATTTAGAAAAACTTAGATTGACAAATAGTCATGTGTATACATACATATATAATATACTAACTACCTGGCTATATTTACTACGTTCTTCCAAGAGCACGTAAAGCGCTCTGACAATCTCGTTGTCTTGCAATAAAGTGGTAGCGAAAGTATGGAGCTCCGAAAGTGAGACATCCGCGCAGTCTGCCAACCATTCATTTATCAAGCTCTCCGTCATTTTTACTTTCCTCTCGCCTGTGTCAATAAATCAGGATCTTGTTGATGAGAAATTTCGGCATCCAAAATAAATCATTCAGCACTTTGACGATCATTACACTGATTATCAGGGATTATTAGCTGTTCACAAACAACTTCTACGAACAATGCCTCGAGCATCCATCGTTGGTCTAAATTAAAGTCTATTCTCGTATTTTACGATAATTTAATCCTAATTCGAGGATCGAGCGGTTCACTGTCGACAACTGTGATGAAGTGAAATATCGTTAACATCGCTTAACGTTACTGTCACGAGCAATTTCGACGTTAAGTTCCGGTCTTTTAATCTTGATAACGATCACTCTCTTATCAATCAGTAACAGTCAACAGAGCTTAAACTTATTCAAGATCATGCTCGAACATCTTAAGATCATCTCCATGTCTTTCCTGAACGACACTCGAATTTCAATTGCGAGTCTGACACTTGTAACAACTTGTAACTACTGCGATTGAATACGTAGTACATAGATAGGCATGTATCTATGGTTTATGGTAGATATACAGGGTGTCCCAAAAGTCGGGGAGGAGCCGGAAATGGGGGGTAGTTGAGACGATTCTGAACAATAATTTCCTTTGCAAAAATGTCGGATGGGGCTTCGTTAAGGAGATATTAAGAGAATACCCCAACCAATCAGAGCGCGCGTAGATCGTTCGAGCGGCCGCGGCAGCGAAGGCTACGCGCTAGGCGTCAGCGTCAATGTCCTTCGATGCACGTCGAGTCACTTGTTTACGTACAAGCGCGGCCGCCAGCGCGTAGCTTCGCTACCGCGACCGCTCGAACGGTCTACGCGCGCTCTGATTGGTCGGGGTTTTCGCTTAATATCTCCTTAACGAAGCCCCATCCGACATTTTTGCAAAGGAAATTGTTGTTCAGAATCGTCTCAGCTACCCCCCATTTCCGGCTTCTCCCCGACTTTTGGGACACCCTGTAGATATCGCTGATCATTATCCATATTACTAGAAACCACTAGATTCACCAGTGGTGAGCGGTCCTATCTTCCGAAAAGTTTGGTTAGTTCATGGTTCAGCTGAGTTCGTCGCCATTTTGGCTATTTGTTAAAATTCGTCGACAAACCGACGAAGTCCTCGACCATTTTGAGTTCAGCTTCGTTCAGGTTCGTTCGAAAAAGTCGAGTGGTTCGATATGTTTTTCAAAAACTTTTCATCGTTAGTAATAACGATGGCAAAAAGAATTGATCCACCTTGAAAGAGTGAAAAGTCGTACGATGTGATTCATTATTTAAATCATTTTTAGGAAATGATCAGTCCACATGTAAGTGTGAAGTTTTATTAACATGTTTTTCTGTTCATTTCGCAACGTGGATCTGCATTCCTCTTAAATTTGTTGATCCAAAGATAACTTCAGTAATCTATTGCAATAGTCGTATAATATTGTTGTAATCGATTAATCCTTATCGTCTATTAGAATTTAGAATATATATTTTTTGTTTGTAATTGAATTGTAAATTACAATTTCCGAGTAATTTATGATGAAATCTACGACCGTTTACATGATATCGTGATTATTTAATACATGCACTACCAACTGAATGATTTCGTACAAAGTAATTCGTTATTATAATTGTTAATCATTATTTAATTCAGTTTTATTCGTTGCAGTTTTCGCAAGAGAAATATTAAAAGGAACCACGTGACAATTGTAGCAAAAGTAAATTTGTGGTTAGTATTATTTTTTATCGTATACAAACATTCCTGTAGTATTCCAGTATATGATGATACTTTCAACCACTAATTATGATACTAGTGATTATTTTTTACATGCACTACCAACTGAATGTTAAGATCTAAGCGAAAAGCAGTAGAACTCGTGAATTTAGATTTTATAATTTTACTCGTTGTATTTTAGGTGACGAGACGATTCAACAATGCTTCCACTTCAATTCGCTGGAGGGAGTAATAGTACAAACAACGACTAAAATTTATAGATGAATATTCGTGCGTGTCCTGTATTCTTTTATATGGTGAAATAAAATTATTAAAAATAAACATTTAAAATATATTTACCATCTTTTGCTCTTTTCCATTTTACTACATATCATTAATAGAAATAATACTACCTTAAAAGAGGTTTATGAACTATATTTTTTAAAGGCAGATGATATGTAAAAATACATATATTATCTATATACAATATTTCATATCGGTGCAGCAATCAAGATATACATATATCATACATATGATTAACATTAAAACACAGATGAAAATGTGAAGAGAATTCGTTCTCTCAAATAAAATTTCAATTCATATGAAAAAAGGAACTTATAGTGAAACGTTTTTATTTTACAAAACGTCACTATAAGTACATTGTACTTTCAGTTTATAGAGAATAGTTCGGAAATTATCTAAGTTCCCGTTTGAATAAAAACTGTATAATTGTAAGTTACACATCAAGCATGTATAAGAACGTATAGTTGAAGTGCATAATTGCATTTATCTTTCAAAAATTTAAGGAAAAATGTCAAAAAATCATGTAAGTTTGTAAGTTATACTAAAAATCTTTCCAGTCTGATCAATCATCTTAAAATTCATTTTATAAAAAAGAATATCTATATACATATATAAATAATATGTAATTCGATCTCATTCTGTAAAAATCTAAGTTTTCTTAGCATGTTCCAAAATCAAAACTAAATTATAATTTTTATAGATTTATCAGCATTTACTTTGAAAAATATCAAATTAACGAATGATCAAACTGGATTTTTAGTGTACGAAAGTATGCTTTTTATAAACATATAACAATCAAAATTATACATCGAATAGTTTTTAACTTAGGTCATAGAGTATCCATTCTACAAGAAAAAATGCATTGAAGAATAATTTTTTTTCTATGATGGTAAATATGCGTAGGATACAAAAAAAAAAGATTTTCTAATGAAATCGAACATAATATAAATTTTCTCCTACTTTCACATAAAACTCATTTAATCGCATCACTATGCAATTTGTAGTACAGCGCGTAAATTAACAATAATAGTTGAAATATTTCATTCAATTTTAGAAAATATGAGAATAAAAATTTAAATCGCATAACGCAACTTAATGAGTTTTACGCGGGACATGTATGTATAACGTAATAGATAGTTTAAAAATATTGTATGTACCCATATTTACCTAAAACGTAATTTCATACATACATTTTGTGTGTGCTGTGTGTATGTGTCATGTGTAATGCGCGCGCGTGTATCGTGTTTAACACACGTGCGTGTGCATGTCACTTGTATACTCATAAGTATACAGAAATCTTCAAGGCACTCCTGATATATATTACATTCATATTTTACAAATTCTGTTCTTCAGTTTTTCGCACTTGAGGCATCTTAAAATACAAAGTAAAATAAAACGAAAGCATTTCAACTACTGCTTTCCTATAGCATGTTTTCCTACAGTATAAATTATACTGCGGAGACACTTTATACACATACATGTTACAGCAGCAATGATCAAATCAGTAAAATTTTGATCTATTTACAATTACCTTCGATCTTTGCAATCCTATATTACAGTTTCGAAAACTCGTAATGGATTCGTTTTTGACAATAGTTCTACCTTCGAATACAACAGAAAAATCAAAAAACTGAAAAAGAAATTGTTACCTAACAAATATATCTTTCTTTTATGCAAAAAACTATGTGATTTTTAAATCGTAGATTGTACCTAGTAATTTCTAAATCGCATTAGCAAATAGTTTGTATAAGGCGTCTTTGAAGTATTTGTTACAGCGACAAATTATCTGTTATAAATTGACTACAGGTAAACGTATTTTCTCATTTTTCGTAATTCTCTCGAACTTTCGCTAATGTAAAGTTCCCTAAAGTAGAGGAAAACTACACAAATACAATCATTTATAGATAAAACATTGCCGAAGTATTGTTCAACGTCACATATTCATTATAATCTAAATGAATGTGCTTCAAACATTGATGTTACTGTTTTGTTATCAATGTATGGTTTTTGAATATGTAAACGTCAATATGAATTTATATGATTGTTAAATTTATCCAAAATATAGATTGACTTCCTGAATATTGCCTATTTGCTGCCTTCGTATTTCATATACCTTTGGCTTCTCGCTTTAGTAATAGCAAGTTTCACAAGCCTTCGTATTCGCACTTAAATACAATATGTTACAGAAACACTTATTTATAAGAATGCATGTACATCACCATTGCTTACCTAACAACGTTTAGGATAATGTACACAAAACAGACATGTACAGATTTTTTAGCTGGTTAATAGTTTTGATACAATGTCTCAACATTAAACACCAACCTCAGTCAGTTTTCGGCTCGCATAGCTGTTTTAAGGATTTTAGTTCCTCTATTAACGTCTGATTTCTATTTTCCAATATTGCAACACGATTTTCTAAACACTTTATATACTCCTTCTTTTTCCTTCTACACTCGCGCGCTGCTTCTCTATAAAAAGAAAGTATTTACATATTTTTAAATTAAAATATAAAATAAAGAAATTAAAAAAATCCGTGATAAGTAACCGAAACATTGGAGAAATTTTTATCTTATTTCGATCTTACCTATTCTTAAGCAACCTTAATTCTCTTTTTCTAGCCGCATCCTCTACTACAACACCGTGTCCTGTATAAGCTGGAACATTGCCAGAGACTGTACTCTCTAAATTTGTATCTTCCTTGCTTATAATTAATTAGTAAAGCTCAACTATTAATCAGTTCATATAAGTTATTTTTTAAAATAGCACATAATTGTTAAAAAAAAAACTTAAACTTAGAAATGGGTGTTTCGATATTATTAAAACAGATTCGATTATGCATCATATATTTAATCAACAACAACACATTTAACTGAGAAATATAATTGTGAGGAAATATGAAAAAGCGCGCACCTGGGACAAAAAACTGTGTATCTTGACCTTGCGCATACTGTACTATAGCTCCGCCCGCTGTTGCTGCGTTACTCATAGTTAACGTATGAAGTCCTGGAACACCCTCTCCTTGGGTTGCAATTTGAATGGTACCAGCGGGAATTACTGCAAAGTACATTAACTTGAGCTATAAAACTCAATTATACGTAACTCGTAAAGAGAAGAGTACCTAGCTAAGGGTTTATCAAATAACACATAAGTAAACAAACAGCCATACTAGCATAGTTTAATTTTATGTACTATTAAATGTTTCTATCCTCGATTTGGATCATCGTAATTTTTTCTTTTTTCCTTTTTTTAGAATTACAAAACCTGTAAGCAGGGATGCCACACCAAGCAGATATGATATAAAATGTTTTTTTGTAAGCAGTACACACAAATACAAAAGGAATTACTCTATTTCGATAGTTCTAATTTACTCCTTGAACATCATTTTTTTTTTTTTTTTAATGAAAGGACAGAGGCTAGGATATGCACAGAATTGAACGATATTTAGGACAGCCAGGAAAGATACGTAGAAGAAAAAATAACCAACCTGTCTGATAATGGAGCGAGTGGGAAGATACTTCACTGTCCACGTTAGAATCACACTCAGAAGATGATTCTAGAGGGGGCAATCGACCGTCTGTAACACCGAATCAGTATATCCCCCCATTATAATAAATCTGTTGTATCGGTGTTAATTTAATTCCGTCTAAATAAACTTGAACAATTCCCACAAAGTAACATAAATTTCATAAAATGTTTATATAAATGAATTTTTTATAATACAGCAACGTAAATAATATTTCTTCTGAAATAACTTTCCTGATTGCATAAAAATATATAAGTAAACGTTATTTTAAATGAGAGATCTGCATCCAGAAAGTGAAATGATATTTATGTAAGTAGAAAACATAAAGATGGAAATAAAAATTATACGCTATTTCCCTTCTGGCTGCTGTATACATACACATATATATCTCACAATGCTGTGCAGTCAGCTCATACATAAAGGAAATAGATCGAGGTAGCGTGAAAATTAAAGGTAAACAACGATTGAACAGTATGAAAAAGCATAGGAATTCGTTATAATTATTTAGTTCTAATAGAAACGGAACAACCAACAATAAATTGAAATCAATAAATATAAACGAATATCGTCATTAATGTATCGTTAAATTTGGTACCACTACTTAATTATAGTGACTACAAAATAAGAATTATCGATATCGTTTAATTCGTAATTTGCTACTGTTATAGTTAAAGTAAGAAAATAACTATTTTGTTAACGTAAATATATGTGAGATTTCAGTTACTTTAACAACGAAAATTGTTTTTCTCTAATGCAGTGTTATGCGCACAAAGGTAGCGGTTAGAGGAGAGTTCACTGTAATTTAGGCTTTTTATTATTAATAAATTAAATTTTATTACGATAACCCACACGCTAAGCTTGGTATGGCATTCCTTCTTTTTACATACATAAAATTATATGTTAAAAATATATGTATAATGTGTCACACTCATTCTCCTTCTTATAACTTTAAAGAAACCAAACACGTTTAAATATTTACTTCGTAAAAAATGATTTACAAAACAAATATCTACATTTATTTAAATAGAAAATAATTTTAACTAATTGAAGACAATGTCTAGTATAATAATTACGTAATGTGCTTAAAATAATACTAATTGTATGAACTGACATGCACTTTATTATTTTCTATGATTTCATATACTATTCAAATTGAAAACTGTTATATGCAAGTTGATATCAAATAATTGTATAGTAATTAATAATATTCTCAAAAACAAGAACAATTTGAAAGTTGAGAATTTTAATTTCTCTCTTAAACCTACGATAATTTTGTTTAGCATTTCCATGAAATATTTAAATAGGGTGAAGATAATCATACCTGTAATTTCACCGCCACCTAAATCATTGAGAATTTTCTTATAAGACGGACGTCTGGTAAGAATACCTCCTCTCTGTTCTGGCGATTCTTCAGAGTCCGAGAAACTATCATCGCTACCTGTCTCGACCACCTGTTGTATTAATATTATAATTGCGTATACAATTGTTATTCTTATAAGGAAATATAAACAAATACATTTAATATAATAATTTAATGGAGGAGAAAGTTACCTGAAGTGTCTGCAAACTTGCTTGAGCTGTTTGAATAACAGAGTTGGGTTTACTAACAAGAATAACATTTCCTTTTGAAATAGCAACAGGTTGAATATTTGTTGCAGTCTGAATTACTGATTGCTGATTAGGTTGTATAACAGACTGTACCTAAATTAACAGATAAAAATCATGAAATAAAATACATATAACTCGTGTTATTAAATGTATAAATTTTAATATTTTTTTTTAATAAACTTCAAACATAGACCAAAAAGTAATGGTCTTTATAATTCTCTAATGTTAGCATGCATATCTGAGTAGCTATGAACTAATTACAAAAGAATAAAATATATGTTTGTTTATAGTTTGAAAATATTAAGAAACAATATTCAATTGATTCATAGAGAAAAATAAATTCCAATTTTAAAGTCGAACCAGCATTATGCAAGATTGAATACATACACAGTGCTCTTCGATTAAACGATTAACCTTACAATTATAATTAAAGCATAAATAAATTATGTATGCATGCTTCGAAACAAAAGATGTAAATAAATGATCGGACATAGATACACAGGAGCTTCTCCTGTATACCTGTGTTGTTCCTGACGAAGGTAGCGTCAGTTGCACAATGCTGGTAGAAGCTACCAGATGATGAGTTTGCTGCTGATGTGTTCTATTGAGAGATTGTACCGATGTAGCTATTGCTGGTGCCGCATCTTGGGGACCTGTAGCCAATGGGTCAACAGTTGATCCATTTTCTTCAACCATACTTTCCATAGCCTGGGAACCTCAAACCCTACAAAAGAAATACAGTTTTATATGTACATATATCGGTGTTGTTTCTTTGTTCTTGTTATACATTCATTTACAGTTATCCTTATAATATTAGCGATCCATTAAGTATATTTAACAAGCAATCCAATATTACTTTAATCGTTGGTTACAGTTTAATAACAAGTCTCGGTGCTACAGATCAAAATATTTAAAAAGATACTATACTAAGCAGCAAATGATTTTTAATTCAGAAAATCAAATATAAGCGTACTTGAAAATCGACAAATCGACGTTTAAGAAAAGAAAAACATTGTCGGAGCAAGTTGGGTCGAGGGATTCGAAAAATATATCGACGGAGAATCGAGGTTATCCCATCGAAGCGTAAGAGATTTTAAATTTCCCGCCTGTCAGCGATCGGCGGTGCTACTGCGTCATTTACATAAGCAGATCTAAAAATAATATGAGAACAATAAACACTTAAGATGCTTTCGTGCGTAGTCTAAGGGCCAGGAGTCATAAAAAAAGGGAAATACGATCGAGCGTGGCTGAGATTCCAACGATCCGTATCACCGAGTGTCGGTTAGTGGTGAAAAGAGATGTCAGAACCGTCACGTAACCCCCATTGCCCTTTTCGAGAAATTCGTACATCTTTCTTAAGGCGCCATATTTTACGGCATATTCCATAGCAGACGTAAAACTGTCCGTGCTGGTATCACGAAATCGAATGCTCGTAGTTTCGGCAGCATTTCGTATGTACGGTAAGTGCAGTGGTCCATGCCCGGTTGTTATTATTCTCCAGCTGGGTACTTACCAGTTACGTATTTCTCGTCACCAACTTTGCTGCAATCGGAGTGGGCAAACGGGCAGGTACGTAGCAGCCACGTCAAAACTCCAGTGGCTTCGTCACTGGTGGAGCCCACGACCTCCGCGCTGCGCGTCACGATCAAAATGGCGGACCGTTTCCCTCTACCCTCTCGTAAGCTGATCGTGCATCGGATAGTGACGGAAACCATAACGTCGTGCGCGAACGATATCGACACTATTGGCTTTTTCTGAAAATTTTCTTCAAAGTCAATGAAAAGTCGCATCTTCCAAATCTACTAACAATAATTTACAATCATGCGATCGACTCGTTCATAAGGAGAAATAGTTTCTAGATCTCCGATAATTCGTTTTAAATGATGTCCTTGAATAAATGTACTGTACGCGCTATCGTATATTATTTTATTACAGCGAACCACTGCGTATCCCGCGTGTAATTTGTAATGTTACGAACTGTCAATTGTGAGACGTAGTAATTTCAACGTAATTTTCAATTTGTTTAATTACACCCGCAGTTTCGTTGCGCAGCTGTGTCAATATAACCTGTTCGTAACATAACAATTTTCCATTATTACGTATTATTCCATGAACATTACGAAGTCGTAAAATTATTTAGATCTCACGAGCAATGTTACGATTACCGATAGAATTGTTAACGATCGAAATTGATTATTTATTCATCATTAACGGCATTGTTTTGATTGTATGAATTATAAGATTTTATCGTTCAAAATTAGCTCAACTTCATACTTCATTTGTATTTGTGAATTTACAAATATTTTTGATACCAGCTAGTTTTCATTTTTTGTTCTCACTCTTTTGATATCCAATCTTTATTATTATTATGAGACCATGCGTCATTCAACCACAAATTAAATTCGTCTGTGGTTTCGTCGCGAAGAAAACTGATATTATTCAAGATTCAAGTAATCATTGAATCAATGACCTTTGGTATATCCTGTTTTCTTTCATAAATTGCTGTTTTTAATTCGTTCATTCTGTTACTTTACACGTTGCTTTTTAGCCGTGTTTCGTGGTATACTGAAAATTAACATCTCAACGAATATTTTCGAAAGACTACGAATAACGTACCTATTTAAATGCGCCACAATATATCGCTATGTATTAACGAAATTTGTATATCGCTAAAAATAACAAATTGCGAAGGAAAATTGACTAAATAGGTCCAACTTGTATCGCGTTGGAATTTTGTTTTACGTCCTTCGATTACGTGTTTTTTCGTCAACGGAATACATAAGTTAACATATGTAAATCGCATGATCTAAATTACATACAGTACATAACAGTATTCACGAATACATAAATTATATAGTAGCTCGGAAGAAACTTGTAACGGTGCTGACGTCATTCGGTGACGTCATTGTCATATTCATATGGATACACATATGCTTCACCAACCCTTGACACGGATTCGTGTCGAACGAGGGAGAAAGTCATCGAGCATCATCGAATCTTGTTTCCCTTCCCCGGTTAGTTTCTATTTAGTTATCGTGCTGGTAATATGCTTATGTAATAATACATTAATTTTACAAAAAAAAGGGATCAAAATTATGTTTGACTATCGCTTAGCCACTACTGAGTTAATAAATGATAATTTAATCCTTAAATTATTAATCTATGAAAAAAATCACCATTTATTTTATACCAAAGAATAAAAAGAAAATTACAAAGACTCATTGATAAGGCATTTGTAGCAAATTCTGTAATAGATGCACTGTAAGCTAATGCATATTTAAAACTGAAAATATCAATTTTAATATCTCTAGTATAGTAACGAGCATTATTAGTATATCTAACGACTGCGAGAGTGCCTCGATTATTACATAAGTGGCGGAGGTAATTGCTAAGCGATAAGGTTGGGGGTAATATGGAGATGGGCTACTACTGACTTTTTGATTATATCAAACAGCGATGGACATATATTTGTATATTTTTTCATTATTTTTGAATACGCGTTAAATGTAACCCATATACAATTTCATATAATTTTATAATGAAAAAAAAAAGCTGTATACGTTTCTTGCGTATTCATAAATGACTGTATTATCGTCGCATAATACGAAGTACTTGTAATATTATGAATTAACATGGAGACTGAGATATGTCTTAAATTCATTATACTTACAATTACGATGCGTATCAAATATTGTATATTTCATTAAATGTTGTCTATATAAGAAAAGAAACTAAATCTACATTTGCATCCCACCCCTGCACCACAATCGAATGAGTTTATTAAAAAAGGTTCACCCGAAGTGTACGATAATATAACTGATTATAATAAATGCAGTGCAAAACGTGACAAAATTGTATCATTGCGATTGAATTACGTAAATACTAAATCATGAACTGATCAAAAGGATCTGTCGTTCTGTAGTCTATTTCGTTACTATTTTACTTTGTCATTAGCCATTATTTCTAATCTTCTGACAACTTTTCCAAGATCGACTTCTTTTTGCAATTTCAAATAATCTACTTTCCGTACATTATGTATACTAGTCCACATAGGTAGTAATTTACATAGCAAACGTATAAGCTCTTCTAATTCATTGGGAGTTAATTTTGTTTTAAACGAGTTCTCCAGTTTTTCAATCACAAATTCCATCGTAAGAACTCCCTTTTTTTCGGCTACAAAAATATTACGTAGAATCTTGGCTAACTCCGGTAGCCTTGAATACATCGAAGCCTCTTTATCAGCGTTTGGTGTGCGGGTCATTGCTTCCAATGCTCTAGCAGCCTGTTTAGCTCGAACCTAAAAGCGATATATTAAAAAATGGAACATAAACAAGAAAATAAGTACTGATGTGATTTTTTATGAAAATATTTACCTTTTCAAGTAGAGACTTAGGGATTCCTTTCAATGCCATATTAAGATAACTGTTTTGCGTATTTGGCGTATCTGGCGGAGTATCGACGATAGTAATATTCACTTTTCGCATACCATCTTCGGTTTGAGTTGAATTATCTTTATCGTTCTTCTCTGGAGAATGAGACTTTGAAGTTAATTTCGCATCAGCCAATCTCTGTAAAGCTTTCTCCATGCGTGTACCACAATTGAACATTGATTTTGCTTTGTCTGAAAAGGTCAGTTTATTGTTAATACAAAAATAGCTAGAAAGTATTAACAAATTTATAAGACAACTCTTACCAAGAACATCTTTTGCAGTTGTAAGTTTTTCTACATCGGGTGGTTGTGGCAAATCGGCTGATTCGATCGGTTTACAACTTTCAACGTCGAACTCAGGATGCCAACGTACAATTTTTTCTTTTGGTACACGCATCGGCGTTTCTAAACTGAGTAAGAATTTCTCATGTTCATCTTTAACCATACCTGTAGTAAGAAGAAAACTATGATTATAGATTACCAAAAAAAAGTTTTCAATGATTAGGGTTTATTATGAGACAACATTATTACCAAGCAATGTGTTGTAAAACTTCCTTCGTCTATCTAGCAATACTCGCGGGCCCATACTAACTTCGGATGCAGTTTTCAAAACATTATCCGCATCTGGTGTATTTCTTCCATCTTTCTCTTCGACAATGGGTGTGAAAACTAGCTCGTATTTATTCTGTTTAGATGTAGAACCAAACGTTCGATGTTTCTCTTGGTGATAAGCGTATGCATCTGGGTAAATAGTTTTGATTTGTGCTACATGTTCTAACGTGAAATTTTTACGCAGTAATTCTTGAACTGCAGGTTTTAACTTCTTGAAAGTTATTACTTCTTTGCGATTAAAGAGCATTGCAGAAACCTTTGAAATCATTGAAGTATTATGTGAGAAATTATAAAATATTTACAGTAAGAGAATTATATGCAGAATAATTTTTTATATAGTGCAGTACCGTATCTACGCATCTAAACGCTTCTGCCAAGAACCTATACTTATATGGCAATGGCAGAGTAGCAGTGCCACTTTCAACCAGAGATAAATACTGTTGATAAGCTGGTGCTTTAGTTGGGCTGCCCTTTACTGGACTTGGAGTTTTTTCCTTAGGTTCAAATAAAATTCTCCTTTGAGGACTGGCTGTCAATAATTCTTTATCCTTTATAGGAGTCAATATCTTTTTGCTTGGCGATTTATAAGCTTTTGTTGGACTACAAAAAATAAGAGAAATATTACAAATGACATGAGTACTAACAAAAATTGCTTTTTTATTATAAGTATCTTACCTAAGTGGTATTTCAAGTTCAATTTTCTCAAACTTCTGAATCTGTGGCTTCTTGACATCATTTTGTTTCTGCAATTTCTCCAATTTCTCTTCACAATTTCTGAAGCGTGCAATTCGTTCTCCCAGTTCATTAAGACGAGATGACTTGTTGATTTTATTTTTAATTTCATTTAACGACAGCTCTTCTTTCATCAACCTATTCATAGTTGAACCTTTTTTTGGAGTAGTGCAATTGACTACAGACTGATCAATCATAACATTTGAGGATGAATTTTCGGTAGATGCACTCTTTTTCGGTGTACTTGGAGCTTTCTTTTTGGGACTCAAAGCACCTTTCTTCTCAAAAACTACTTTGGTTTCATCTTCTGAAATTTTGTGAAAGCTATCCCGAATATCTGTTTGTCCCTCTTGTCCAGACAGCTTTCGTGTTCGTGTACCACGAACTCTGGCATTGTTCCTAGCCGTTTTTTGAGCGTTTGTTTTAGGAGAATCGAATTGAATGTTGCGAACAGCTGGATTCGAATGTACAGCACGACTATCCACCGATTCCTTCCCTGAGACCAAAATGATTTTAGGACTAGTTCCCATTGTTTCTTCTTCCTGAATCGGAGTCAAGGTTCCCGACGACTCGGAACTATCCTTATTTATCGGATTCCGATTTTGACTATTCAATAATTTAGAGTGATCCCGTTCGAGAAGTAATACCTTCGCCTTACCTCGTAAATCGTCAGTTGCTTGTCGTTTGCGCGTATTGAAATACGCCGTTACTGACGGCTGAGACATGTTCTTTATATACGGATATATATATATATGTGTGTGTCACAGAAATCCGTTAGTTTTCAAAATTTCGATTCTCTATCTATGGACCTCCGATCGCCGTGGCGATCTTTATCGAGCCCTATCAACGATGATCAACGCAACTTCTGCACAAAAGCCCGCCGTTTTTATCAGTTTGGGCGCTAAACAGCGCCAAGTTACAGAAACAGTGCTGCCTCAACAGTAAACAATGGGTGCGATTTAAATTTCATGTCCTGTTTACATTTACAGCATAAGCGCGACATTATTTCAAAACATCGAATTTTTTATATCGACGTAAACTAGTGTGTAATTGAAGTAATATGTACAGAGATCATTGGTAAACAATGGGTGCATTATCTGCATCCATTACTGATCATGATTCATATAACTAGAAGTTACTAGACTTACTAATGGTGAGCGGACCTTACTGAGCGCTATGGTGAGCGATCCGAGTAGTGGCGGCTATTTTCCTTGTACTCGTATTTCGCAATTTGTAAACAGGGCTTCACATTGATTTCATATATCTTTTGGCGCCAAGTTAGAGTTTTGTAATTACGTTCATTTTATAATTGTAATCGTAGATAAAGATTAGTTTTTATGGGAGAAGATATGTAATCTACGTTACTTACATACTTTGATTAAGATATCTGTATATTTAATGCTATCATGTTCCGTAATTATTGCCACACATCTTTTAAAATATAGCTGTACACGTGATGGTATTTTAGATTTCAAGATGTTTTATACAATTTCATATTATAGGATCAAGTATAAATTGGCTTTCTACTTAGCCTTCAAAAATAGTTTTAAGCTAAATACATCTATAATAATCTAATAATAGTATAATAACATTGCTGTTTAGTTAGAAATTATGAAATTTTACAAAATCTTTGTAAATCTGACGAAACCTCATGTACTCAAAATATTAACATTTTTTGATAATATTTAATAGCGATATGCTTTTTACGACACGTAAGTTTATCAGTATTAAAACAATCGACCTAAATCCGTTATATCTATATAAATCATATGTTATCTATTATACTAACATTTTATAGGTTATAAGATCTACATTATTTACAAATGTTATTTAATCTTTATATTATATTGAATCACAGCATCTTTTTTTCAGATTATGAATATCACTAGGAATATGGGCTTAACTTTGAATAAAATAAGCACCATTAAAAAACAATTATTTTCACCTAAATATTTACTTTATACGAACGTAGCGATATCCATTTCTCTTTCTGCTGCAGGAGATATTCTAGAACAGCACTATGAAATATTGAAGGTATACAGTCAGAATAATTATGTGTTTCAATTTCTTAGATTATAATTTTTGTTATGATCTTTATTGTAGCATGAATGGGATAAGTGGAGTTTAAATAGAACTAGGAATATGGCTGTGTCTGGTATGTCTATTGGTGTAGTATGTCATTATTGGTATAAATATTTGGATGCCAAGTATCCAGGTCGTACGATTAGCCTTGTTTTAAAAAAAGTTGTTATAGATCAATTAGTTTGTTCTCCACTTTGTATAACAATGTTTTTTGTAACATTAGGTATCTTAGAAAAAAGTAATTGGTCCGAACTAAAAACTGAAATTATTAACAAAGCACATAAATTATATATAGCGGAATGGATTGTTTGGCCACCAGCACAAATTTTTAATTTTTATTTTCTGCCAACTAAGTACAGAGTTCTTTATGATAACACTATATCCCTTGGTTATGATGTTTACACTAGTCAAGTGAAACACGATAATCCAAAATGCAATCAAAAAAATGGTAAACTTTGACAAATTCTATTTGACTATAGAAATATAATTTATTTAAATAAATAAATAAATAAGAAGTAATAATTTCTGCTGATTAGAATAAAACATACTCTCAAATCAAGTGATCTTATATAAATTTTACAATATTGTAAATTGTATAGAAAGAATACATGAACATGTACAAATATAATTAAAGTAAACTTCTGTAAAATTATTTATTTTCCTTGTAAAAATTAATAACAAAAAAGAACTTAATACGTACGTTGTTTTTTTTGTTATATTTGTCGTTTTAGAAAACTTTCATGGAGAAATTTTACAAACTTATGTATCTATTATATGTACAGACTTATGCAAAGAATGTTCTCCCTGTAAATTTTTTGTTCAAAACATGCCATCGTGAATACCTATAGGGACGAGGACCGCAATAAATAGCAATAAGTTACGAGCCACCAATCTCCAATCATTTGGTACTGCGTACGGTGCCAGAATTTGAGTTAACCTATGTATCTGACGAAGTAAACAAACGATTGCGACGTTACAATTGTACGAATAAAAAATGATTTATTATACACATGTTGCGTTTGAACACTTACTTCGTGACTTGCGCAGATGAAGATAAATGATGTGACTAAAAGATTTAATACTGGAAATCTTGGTAGTAACACTAACACACCATGTGAATCCGCTGCCAACCAAATGTGACCCTGCGCGACTAGAGTTTCCAAACTGATTCGACCCAAACCAGCCAAAAGAGCTGAATGTTTACCACGCAATGCTAACGATGCATTTCTGAGCGCGATATATCCTATAATCTGTAGTGAAAAAAATTAATCGTACTTAATATCTAAAAAGGATATCTACAATGAAATTTGTAGATCATTACCGGTATAAAAGCCACGTATGAATGAATTTCTTCGCATTCTGATACCGAATGGCATAGTATCGTGAAAGTAGTATAAGCCGTCAGGGAAATTAATGCCAAAACAGAGGATAACGCAGTTCCTGGAATGTGATCTATCCTCTGTAAAGCTACTAGACCAGCTCCAAAAGTTACACCCCAAGCCACGCTGTATCTGTCCACCCTCCAACGTGACCACCATTCGCGTATGTCATCGTCGGTTGTGACGAATAACGCTTTCCAAGGTCTCGTTACGAACACTTTTTCAAAGAAAACCTATTACATGACCATACAATGCATGTTTTTGTTACAATGCGAGCGTTATAATATAAATAAGTTATAAAGTAATACCTCCGACATGTATAATATGGTAATCATCGACACAAGACCTAAAAGTTTCAAAGCCAGATAGAGTAAAGCTCTTGGTCCATATTCTGTTAAACTACCAGAATATATTCTTGGCGGTAGCCATGCTAAAAAATAGATGACCAGAAACCAGAATGAGACCAGTGGAACGAAATGATAAAATTGGTATGGTCTGTTCATACAGAGGCATAAAGAGACTGTTAAAAAATTTAATCTGAACATTACCTGAAAAATAACGAATAAATAATATTGTAAAATTACATTTGAGAATGAAAATTTTTTGTTTAATACATACCCTGGCAAACCTAACTAGAGAAACATCACCAGTTTGCCAGAAATAACAAAAATGCCCATATCCAGAAAGGAATAAATAAGCAGAGTTAATTAATCTTAAGTACATATAGATAGGTAAGACGTTTTTAGCTCCAGTAACGTGGTATATTAATACTACTGCTTGCATTAGCCCTCTCCATTCATCTGTTTGTTCTCGGTTTAGAGTTCTTGGTCCTCTTTCTCTATCTTCGGTAAAAAATAATCCAAGAGCCAATATATATCCAAGTGGTAACCAAAAACTGAACTCGCTATAGTATTTATTCTCCTTCATGAAGAAATTTGTTCTAAATACAGCATGAAATCGTAATACAGTGATTATTAATAATATTAATTTAAAGAAAACAATGTAAACGTACCTGTCGCATAAATAAAAGTAAGCTAAAATGATAGATAAAAGAGCTAACGTTGTCATTAATGTATAAAAATCTTGTACTTCGGGTTGTTCAACCTGTACAACTTCAGAAGTATTCGCTTCTTCGGCATCTTCCGCTTCGACGGTGGTGACGCGTGAATAAGATATTTCACTTCGATATTGACAAAACTTTCTATACAACCACATTCCACCGCCAGTTATAATACTGAAATGAATTAAAAAAGTGAATTGACCGCAAAAACTGATCCATCCAACCTGGAATTATTTGTAAATAATTACCACAGAGCAAGACCAGACAAACTTAGTAGCTGTAACGTGGTTGCTGGTTCTGGATAACTGCAACAGCTCCCATCATCGAAATTCATGTGATCGTTACAGTAAGTGTTTAACAATATTTGAACTTTGTGACGCAAAGACAAAGGACTCGCTAAGTATCCGTCTGGACTTTGTTCTAAGACTCCGGTACCGACGAGTTTACTACTTTCCCATAAATGAGCTTCGCTATGGGACAGTATCTGTATATCAATATATAAATAATTTATCTATTCCTAAAACAATTGCCCTAGTATGCATAAAACGAAGTTTACCTTGACTGCTGCTTTATTACATAAGTTGATCTGTCTATTATCTATGCCTGCTAACTGAGCAGGTAGCCTTTCTTTTAATACCGGGTCCTGAAGTACCCATAAAAATCGTGTATTTTTACTAGCCAAGAAATCCACTGGTTGCACGAGTCTCGCTAAGCCCATACTATATTCGGAATACAGTTGAGTGTCGCTACTATTGTTCGCGAGAACTGACGACACCGCGCTGCCTGCAATAATCAAGCTAGGTGCATCGCTTTTCTAAAAAATAACAGTCGTTAATTCCACTCAGTTTTCACTCAAAAACTTTTACAAGCGTTAGTATTTGAAATGTATGTATGAGTTACCATCCAACCCCTTAGATTCTCAATCATAAAATTATCCAATCGAGGTCTCCACAAAAACTGTACATTTAACCTTAGCTGGGCATCATTGAAATTTAAATCAGAATTTTGAGGTAAATCTGTTAAATCAGATGCTTTCCCATCGACTATAAATTGCGATATAAAAAATTTATACAACTGCCTGATTCTAGCATCTCCGATAAATACAAAATGATTATGGTGGCCCATGAAAGCTAGATACCTCAAACATCTGCGGCTGTCTCTATATCAAAAAATCATATTGAATATATTATTCTTTATAAGATATTATAGATAATGTAGAAATTAAACTCTTACGTTTGGGTATAATAATGCATCATACAACCATAGGGCTGCCATTCTTTGTCTCCTTTGTATCTTCCTTCGGTCAATAACCATTTACAAGAATCGCTGCCTAAAAAAATGATTCATATTAATCTATACATAGGCTGCACACTTTGCATTACTAATGATACAAAAGAATGTTAATTATAAGAAAAATGTTAAATAATAATTACCATAAATAAGATGCATGAATCCATGATACAGAATAAAACAAAGGACAAGTGCGGTAGCTAATTTTTTAGCACTTGCCACTGTGATTAAACTAATAAAATGTTCTGCTGAAGTCATGAATAGTTTATTATTCGGTCACATTGACACTAGAAAAAGAAAAGAGCTTTTGAACAAGCAGCTACATTTCATAGTAATAAGTATTATGAAGATTATGCAACATAAATGAAAAGTAACAGCAGTAATCATCCATTATTCAAGTTTATATACTTTCTTACATAAATATAATCACCTAAATATTTACACAATTCTTACATCACTTTTGACAAGTAACATTATAAGGAAAAATTGTTTGAAAAAGAACAAGTTGTTGTAATTATTTTATGTAAAATGACTTTCAGCACAGGTCGTAATTCTAACGTCACCGAGTACTTCCAAAACGTCTTGTGCATGGTTATGGACAGTTATGCATATATAGAAACAGAAAGTAAAAATGACCGGTACAAATCGACGTTTTTGAAATTGCGATAAAATTAAAATTAAGAGCAATAAGGTGATCGTTTCACCTTGGGTGTAATATTTTGTTGGTAAATTTATGCGATTTATTTGGAAATATGTGTATTTACTAAATGTATTCCTAATGAAATCGCTCGTTTAGACGAGAATAATGGATTCGATCGATAAATGCGTGCCTTTTGTTCGTTCAATCGCATCGATAATCAAAACAAAGAATACAGTGTTCATTTTATCGGTATCCAACGTCGTGTTGGTAAAGAATGCTGTAAGAAAAAAAAATCGAAGAGGAAAAAGGGAGGAAAAGTTTCGCTACCTTTTGTACGCGGAAGACGGTTGTTGAAATGTTAACCTTGATAAATTAATTAACTTTCAAATTATAAAGGTGACCTTAATTTATTTTTAGTTGGACACTTATAAGTTTTCTTATATTCGTTATATCTGGCACAATAATGTTCAAAGTTGCTTCCTGTAGATATCGAAGATCATATTAGGTAATGACAAAGGTCGTCGAAATCTATTTAAAACACCGCCTCCAAAATGTACCAGGTTTCACGCCTTTCTTTGATCCTCATAAACGATAGGTTACTTTCTTTTTTCATTTTTCGGTACACTATTTATGTATACAAAATGCTGGATAACAATAACGCGAGTACCTTGTAATTGTGCTGTTAGCAATAAGGGGAAAGTTACTAGTACGAACTAGAACCTCTTCTTTTTGGTACGAATCTATGCACACGAAACCTGAAATATTTACAATTCCTAATCCTTGTATTAGATGTTTCGGAAGTTCTTTAGCAGTCTATCGACGTTCATTTGTAACTGTCTTACCGTGTTGGGACAAATGGTTAACTTTCTCGTCTTTTGTCAAAAGACATTACATATAAGAATTCATTCGACAGCTCGTGCTACGTTTAGTTCAATTAAATCCTTCTTGTAAATATTTTCCTTCTGTCAAGTGTCTTTTGGCGCGAAACCGAATTGCGTGCTAGAGCAGGGTTCGACACGGTGGCTTCATGGTGCAAACCAGAATGACTTCCTCCACTTTCGTACTAGCGCCTTATCCCCACCGCTCGTGACTCTCTGACTGCGATAGCTTCGTGAAGAGAAACAGAGTCAGAGTCTTGTCGACAAGAGAAGGATGGATAGTGGTGCCAGGGCCGGTTTCGGCAATATTGGCGCCCCGGGCAAGATTATCGTGGCGCCCCTCCAGAGGCTTAAAATTTTTAAGAAAAGAAGACAAGGTAATAATATCAAACGATGAACCTGTAGCTAGATTGTAAAAATTGTTAAACTACAATATATAGCAGCTTTACTGATCTACACCGGACTGCGATACTCCCAAAAATCTGGCGCCCCGAGCGATTGCCCGCCCGGGGGGCCCCCCCCCCCTCGCTCTGTCTCTCTTTTTTTTTCATGCAGCTGTCGCAGTTAGCTCCAGGAGCAGTGGAGGAAGGCACTAGTACGAAAGTGGGGGAAGTGCTCTGACTTGCGCCATGGAGCAAGCGTGTCGAACCCTAGTCTAAGGGGTAGCCGGTGATTTTCCCCTTAAACGGCAGAAATAGACGAACCTTGAGTGTCCACTGATCGCAAGGGGGTAACAATCGTATATTGAATACTCGCCCCAGTTCGTGGGCACGGCTGTCAAGTTTAACTGATTTACGTAGTCCCCACTACGACGACTCGCGACTGTTGTGCGGCCACACTTTTTTACGCTAGACGGGACGGTACGAAATTTAGGGGAAAAAAATGCAAAACGCCGCAAATCCAACAGTTTTACGTTCTTGAATCGAAGAACGAACAAAACGAGTAATCCATGTAAATCGCAATGAACAGCGGTTATGTTTTTCAATGGAGAGCGACATAACGACAATGGCGGCAATGTCCCCGTCGAAGGTAAGTTAATATCAAAGCCACTCTATTGGACGTGAATCTACGTGTGTCTTCTTATTATAATTCAATAAAATGTTGAAACTAAGAATCGAACGTTCAAAGTATTCTATAATAATTCCGTAATGTCGCATTGTGCATCAACGAAACGTAATTCACTTCGCGTGTTATTCGTCCAAATTTGGATGACGTTTCACGTCAAATAAGACGCGCTATCCTTTATCCGTGTAAAAAGTATTCCGAGTTGCTCGATTCTGTGACAGGAATTTATTCGTTAGCAAAGATTCGAGTAAAATATTGCGGACTATATTTAACATTTCTAAAATTAATACAATATTTCTTTGTAAATACGTTGTTGTCTGTCTATACCGATCTTTATTTTTACCGTCGGCTAGCGATGTTACGATCACGATAATCCGTTTACGTAAATGCATTATGTATGTGAATTAATAGAGGTTTAAATATCTTTTGTAGTACGTTAAATACAGTTAAAACAATTTATTACCAACCGCCGCATTAAAATTATTCTACTTACATGTTGTTTTAGGATTCTGACGTGTGTAAATATTATTTCAGCGGCGATTACAGAAGGAGTTAATGTCCTTAATACGTGAACCTCCACCGGGTGTACGCGTGGATGGAGATCTTGCTGGACAAAATTTAACACAATGGATCATTCATATGGAGGGTGCAAAGGGTACCTTGTACGAAGGAGAACGGTTTCAGCTGCAATTCAAATTTAGTTCTAAATATCCGTTTGATTCGCCAGAAGTTACTTTCATAGGTGGAAATATACCGATTCATCCACATGTTTATAGTAATGGTCATATCTGTCTATCTATTCTGACCGACGATTGGTCTCCAGCTCTGAGTGTGCAAAGTGTTTGTTTAAGTATCGTATCAATGTTAAGCAGTTGTAAGGAAAAGGTAAGAGATATATTATCGTACCTTTCGACGACGTTTCGATTAATCAAAATTATCATTACAGAAAAGGCCACCTGATAATGCATTTTATGTGAAAACATGTAACAAAAACCCAAAGAAAACAAAGTGGTGGTATCATGGTAAGCATCATGCATATTTTTCAATTATTTAACAAATGATTATCTAAAAGCTAGAATTATTTATGATTTTCTTTTATATTTGAACAGATGACAGTGTGTAACAGCAACTGCTAAAATCGTTAACAACTTGTCGATGTGCAGTTATTGCTGGACCAATTGGAATGACATTTTTTGTGTCTTAAAATAACTATCAAAATTTCATAGATGAAATTGCTGAAGTAACTTTATCACGTATTAAACAAATTAGGTGCATAAGTTAGAAAACAAAAAAAAAGCAACGGCAGCATAGTACTTATTATTACAATAAAAAGGCAATGTAAAATGCGTGAGTTATCCAGTTATAAATTATTATAATGTTATTAAGAATGATATATATTATCCCACAGTTGAATAGGAAAAGCATAAATTACAAAACGCGAATGCCGAAGAAAAAAAGGTGCACACAATATGCTAGTACACAATGAAAGCATTTTATTATCAATGTAGGAAGTGCGCTGTAAAATTATATCAGATTAATATATTGCAGTAATCACTATTAATAGCGTAACACCAAAAATACACCAATGTTATCTCATTTGTTACCCTCACTTATTTAACATTATTTTAAATAAAACGTAAGCAGTTATTTTGAATGGATCTCATGGTGTGCAATCCAAATTAAGTATAAATATAAGTATACATGATCTAAATGTATGATATTTAGTTTCAAATACATTTCATTGTTTAACTATTGTATGAATTGGGACACGCAATGTCATTAATATCATTGACCTGTATTATTGATCAATAAAATTTGTTCTTTTATAGAACCATGGTAAAAAAAAAAAAAACAATAAAATGACAGATTTATTTTTAATCGCGTTGTCAGGAACTTAAACCCATTTACAAAAAGATATAAACAAATAATTAGAAAGTTTAATAAAAGATTACAATTTGCTACTTCGTTCGTAAATTTAACGAATTGAAATAAAAATCATACGAAAGTAACGGATTACGTGCGTTACGTTGAATTTCTATTATGATTTAAGTATGTTAGGTTAGTTACATGGTACATGACATCAACTAACCTAACTTACAGAGCTTACCTAACCATCCAACAATTTGTCCGGAAATGCACTCGAAAAAAGAGAATAATTGTATGTCACGATATTTAAAATAAGTCATTTTGAAAATGGTTTTATGTTGTGCTTGTCGATACACGAGAAATATACGAAAGAGTTATTAAAATTGACAAAATTAAAAGCGACGAATGTTTCTCAAATTCGAAGTCAGTATATAGCGGGAGAGTCCAATATCGTTGGAAAATTCAAATAAATTAAAAATGGCCGCCTGTCAAACAATTAAAATGTTTCAACATGTAAACATTGCAAACTAAAGTCAAAGGTACAAGTACAATCGAAAACAACGTAGAGTAGCGTTTCACGATGCATATCAGAATGAGTGTACGTATGAGAAGAACAGTTTGCTGCGGAATCGTGATGTTGTTGAGTGTATTTTACTTGTATACAAATCGAAACCTGTACACAAATGTACGTGACAAAAATGTCTCGTTAAAGTTACTTCTTGCTGCTGCTATAAAAGCAGCCGAACTTGGCGGTTCCGAAGTAATAGCGGTACACGATCAAGTCAAATTTGAGATAGAGAGCAAAGGTGAAACAAAGGAAGGTAAGAAGGCGTTTCTTTTTCATTTAAATGTACATACATACTGCATTTGTAATATATCATGCGTTAAAGCTCATAATGCAGCTTAGAAACTTTATTTTTGGTACAAATTTTGTGCGATTAAACTTAACAGGTGTGAATGATCCAGTCACAGAAGCAGATTACAGGTCGCACTGTGCTATGTACCATTCTTTGGTAGAGGCATTTCCCGGTGTAACAGTAATATCAGAGGAAACATCAAAAGATTGTGATAAAGTTACTGTGTCGGATGTAAAAGACTCTATTAATAATTTAATCGATTATAATATTAAGGACGAAATTGTGAATACAAATGACATTACAATTTGGATCGATCCCCTTGATGCAACTAAAGAATTTACAGGTATACATTGCAAACTTGGAATATGTAATACAAATTACAAAAACAGTTATCTGTTACTTATTAATCAATTTTTAATTCAGAAAATTTGTTGCAATACGTTACAACAATGGTCTGTGTTGCTTTTAAAGGAAAGCCTATAATAGGTGTTGTATATAAGCCATTTGAAACAAAACAAAACTCCAGTTTGTTTTGGACGTGGACCAATCATGGAATATCACGAAATTTACAAGTACTACCAAAGGTAACGCGACTAATAAATTATACGAATAGATATGTTAACTAATATTTTTGAAAACAGTTGGAAGATGACAAACCACCGATTTTAATTGTATCGCAATCGCATGCTGGCCAAGTTCACAATGTTAGCAAAATTGCATTTGGTAAAGGTATCGAGATTGTTTCTGCAGCTGGTGCTGGTAATACTGCTTATTAACTTTATAGTTTACCTACTTTTTTGTCACCATTGCTCTATATTTCTTTATGTCCCATACATTTAGGCTACAAATTTTTAGAAGTTGCAAGCGGTAATGTATCTGCGTACGTTCACATGACAGCCATAAAAAAGTGGGATATCTGTGCAGGAACCGCGATCCTTACCGCTCTTGGGGGTATGGTTACGCAATTGTTCGACCAGCAAATTATAGGTTTCGGCCCCAATGATTCCAAAGTACTTACACAGGGTCTTCTATCTACTATGAGTAATCATGCTTGGTATTTAGATAAATTTTCAAATATCTAATATAAAATATGTCCTCAAATGTAATGATAAGCTTCGAAATTCTTCCTGTAAGGATACTAAACAAATCTTCCATGTTGTAAAAATTTGATATCAGAAAATAATTCATGCGAATAATTTAAAACTTTTATTTACGAATCCTTATACGAAGTTTTTGTTTTTAATTGAATGTTCCTCAGTAAATGTGTTCTGTACAACAATTTTATACTGTAGACTAATTACCATTATACTGTTTGTTGTTATCAACACATTCTTAATTTTATACTCTATGATATTGTTAAATTTTTATCAATCCTTTTTACCAAAAGAGACAAAAAAAAAATAAATTTTTCTTAAAGTAAATTTTACTTCACTTCTGTGCACAATGAAAGATTGTCCTTACTTCTTGTTGAAGTAACTAAATTCAGTAATACTATTAACAATAGTCAATGATTTTTATTACATTTTCTATGAAAAATTAAGTCAAAATAATTTATGTCTTCTATACTAGTTTCACTTTCTCATCAGAAATGACTATTTCTGATACTTTCTTTAATTTTTTATTAAATTTGGTGGATGCTTTTTCATTTGTCACTGTATTCGAACAAAAATTCATGTATCGCGAAATGACTTTTTTTTGTAATCTTTTTAGTGAAATTTCTCCCTTACTTCGAACCACATCCAAGATGGCACCTTTCCAATCAAAGGTTGACTTTTCTGTGGTATTATCACATTGATTATTTGATGACTCAGAGAGTACAGTACTTTTACTTTTCTTTTTAGGAATCGATTCTTCCAGCTGTTCTTTGACTACACTTTCACTTTTCTTATTGGAAATAGGTTCTACAATTTTTTCCTCCACTGTTTCAGATAACATTCTCTTCTTTGATTTTTTCTTTTTACTAACATTATTAGCTATACCATTATCAGTGGTATGAGATTCATTGATTCCATTTTGTTCACCTTCAGTTTGATTTTCTTTGCATATGTTTTCATTATTTTGGTTTTCAATAACACTATTTTCCTGATTTTCAATTATATCTTTTTCATCATCTGCCTTACGATCTATTTTCCCTATTTACATATCAAATGTAAAGCACATTATAACGACCCATTTTGTTTTTAACAAATTATACTTACCATTTTCCTGTTCCTGCTTTTCTGGTGTAGCTTGTAAATTGTTTTTATAAGCAGTTTCCATTATATTCCAAACTTTCTCAACTACTTCTGGATTTGTTTTGTGACCCAAAGCATTCTTTACAAAGTTTAAAAACTTCCCTTTCTTTCGTGGAATATTCTCGTATTTCGACAACGTATTTAAAAAACTTCGTTCCGCATTCGACAAATTTACCTTGCTATTCAGTATATTATTTACAATATTGATCCATTCTTGTTGTTTTCGTTCGCCCTTATTTGTTCCTGCTTTTGGAACATAATCTTTTCCTCCGTATCGTTGAGCCTCTGTTATACATTTTGTGTGAGCTATATATTCCTCTCCTCTTAAAATAATAAATAATGTATAAGACAATCGTAAGCATACGAATAAATTACATTTATTTGATATTAATTAATATTTACCGAAAATCTTTGAAACAGTC
Organism: Hylaeus volcanicus; assembly: GCF_026283585.1. NCBI lineage: Eukaryota > Metazoa > Arthropoda > Insecta > Hymenoptera > Colletidae > Hylaeus > Hylaeus volcanicus. Next base: position 31,670,539 of record NC_071977.1, read on the forward strand.
GACGCATGTTAAAAAAGGCGCGGTGCGACACTGAAATTCATAGTGTTTTGCTACTTTTGGCTTTTGTAACGTTTCACCGCAATTGTTACAAGTAAACACGACCATTTCCGTGATATTTCGTATTAAATCTACGAAGATTTATATTGTACGATATAAATAAAGTTGAGTAAATAAAATGTATTCGATAATTCCGTTACGATTAACCTAAAAATTACGGTCTACTAATTCCACGCAATTCCACGTGCTACACGCCATGGACTACCATGGACGCTATCTCATTTCAGAAGATATATCTATTTTAAGACGCGGGAGATTTGAAATTTTTGAGGGAAATTCTTAAAAATATTAGAAACTTGTATTAAATATACAGGGTATTCCAAAAATGTTGTAACACCTTGAAAGAGGTGATTCGGGAGGTGATTTGAAACAACTTTTTTCTTAGCGAAAATGTCCGAGGCTTCGTTGAGGAGATATTAACGGAAAACACTGGCCAATCAGAGCGCGAGTATGCCGATGGAGTGGCCGCGGTAGCGTATGAGCGCAGCCGCCTAACGCGTAGCCTACGTTTCACCGGCATACTCGCGCTCTGATTGGTTAGTGTTTTCCGTTAATATCTCCTCAACGAAGCCTCGGACAACATTTTCGCTAAGGAAAAAGTTGTTTCAAATCACCTCCCGAACCAACCCTTTCAAGGCGTTACAACATTTTTGGGACACCCTGTATGTATAGACAGTGAGTGAGCAACAGTGAGCAACAGTGAGCAACAGACAGTGGCAGATGGTGACAGATGGTGGTAGTAGTAAATGACAGTTCTCTGTATCTCGTTCTGAAAGCATGTTCTTCGATGTTAAGAGTTTATAATCCGAAATTTTTCTCTTAAAATTATTCGTCGTGTTTTAATATAGTTCCTATTATACGATGTGTGACATTAACGATGTGAAATTTAACAAAATTTTGACATAACTATAATCACCTTTTCACGATCGTGTGATTTTGTCACGTCTATACAGGGAGGAGTATGATTATTATCTAATATTACCCACTTCACAGAGAAGATAATTTGTTGTTTTCAAGAAAAAAAGAAGGAGGTACTTATATTTATGTTTTTCATACTTCCTAAACACATAGTTCTTTTTACCATCGTGACGTGAGTCATCACACTATAGATTATTGTTATCACAGATTCATTGCTACTGTAATCGTGAATGTACAAATTTAATTGAACCTTGTATATAATTTATTGACAAGCACTCCAATTTTGTTATTTTATAATAAGAAGTCATTTAATGAGTTTAAAATAGATAACCCATTTATCCTGGATAAGGTAGGACAATATTGAATTTCAAGAGCTTATTCCTCGTGGTGATAAATCTCAGAAAATATCTTGCAATCATATAATTTCAACTCACGTTTTCTCTGAATTGGTATTGCTATTGTAATTTGACACTACAGCTATCATGAGTCATCTCAAAGTATAACGTAGCTCTTCAAATGATCACAGACTAGGAAACTAGCTACAACAATTAGAAAGGTAGACAAGTGTTCTAGAAATTAAGCAAGATGTGATAGTATGTAAATAATAACTAAAATATTCCATAGTAGCTAGTTAAAAATTTTGTTGGTTTGTATTAAGAACATCATATTATCCAAACATTGTTTTGCAGGTGAATCAAAACATCCTTTTGGTAAACTATTGAAATGCCAAGTTCATACTTGTATGCTATAAATAATGAAGGACGCGTGTTTGGATTATCAACATCTGGGAACATGTGGCGAGAGTTCATGTACCTGGGTCTTGAGTTTAAGCAGTTATCAGCTGTACCACATTACATGTGGGCCATAGGTGGTGATCGTCAAGTCTATGTACATGTACATGGTTTAGATGTACCTATAAGAATTAAAGAAGAAATCTATGAAAATGAAGTGTGTTGATTATAATAATTTTAATTATTATCTTAGTACATATTATGTACACTTGATAATTGTGAGTAATGTTTACAGAGATGGCTTCCTTTAGATGGATTTAGTGGAAGGTTATTACCTACAGATAGGTATAACTTCTCTAATCAAGATGGTACGGCTGACCGTAGTCGAGATAAAGTAAAATTACCATCTATGGCTTGGCAATGGGAAGGTGACTGGCTGATAGAAACTACGTTAGATGGCCAACCGTTAGACCATGATGTAAATGCGGTTAAAGATTTTGTTTAGAATTAATTTAAGTTATCTGTATATGTGTAATGGATTGTTTCAGAGATGTTTTCTATGATTTTTGTTTACTTTGAGATCATGAGATTATTTTGAGTTACATTGTTAGAATTTTTCTCTTTGTTGTTGTGTTTCTTATAACTTTCTGTTTATACGTAGATTTGTTGTCAGTTGTCAACATCGAAACAAAGCGTAATGATCACAGAGAATCTGATATTTTGGTAGGGATGGACATATGCAGTTGATTTTCCAGCTACATATTCCACAAAAAAACAGTGGAAGTCCTGTGTTAGACGACGAAAATGGGTTCGATATAGACGATACAGCGCCATGAATTCATGGTGTGCTATTGCACCGCTTCATAAAGATCCAACTAAGGTAAAAGTTTTAGTCTGACGGATTTCGCTAACACTGGGAAAAAGTGTTTAATTTTTTTTACATTGTTAAGTTATCGAACGTTGCGATATATTTTCAGGAACCATTTATTGACATATCTGTGGGTGGAAATCAAATACCTGGAGGTAATCCTGGATGCCTAGTAGTCTGGGCAGTAACCGCTCATGGGAGGGTATAACTTTTAAAAAAATTCTTTTGAAGCATTTTAATAAATCGAGAAGAGTCAAATGAGATACAAAAAAAATAATGTTGTAATATAGTTCTGGTTACTGCAATAACTATAGTTTTTATCTTAATTTACCGTAACCCTTGGTTTAAAAGGAAGTAAATTGCTTAATTAACAATGACTATAATGTATAGGTAATGTTCCGTGTTGGAACTAGTACAACTTGTCCTGAAGGACAAAGATGGAGTGCTATAAAATTAGCCACTGGTTACGAGGTATGTCAAATCAGTGTTGGAATGACTGGTCTCGTATGGGCCGTATTGATGGACGGTAAAGCACTGGTGCGTACAGGTGTAACTAGAGAGAATCCAATGGGTATATAACTTTTGTACGATCGCAAAATTATCATTATAAATTGTCGACACGAATAAGTACAATTCTATTTTATAGGAGAGGACTGGTCAGAGATCGACCCTCCGCAAAAAGATTTGAAATTGGTACAAGTTAGCGTTGGCACGGATGCCGTATGGGCTATAACACAGGATGGGGGAGTATGGTTTCGGAAAGGTATTAGAGGTGATATGAGTGGAGTTTGTGAACAGGTGGCTATTGGGACTGGATGGGTAGAAATGTTAAGCAAAATGTCGCTAGTATCTGTTGCTTCAAACGATCAAGTAATTTTATTTATTATGAAAAGCGTGTAAGTAAACTTTTTATATCTGTTTACACGTTTTCTATTCTGTTAGGTTTGGGCTATTGGTCAGGAAGATAGGTGTTTGTATTATCGTACCGGTATTACACGATCGGAATTAACTGGTAAGAAGTGGAGAGTAATAAACGCTCCTCTGCAGCTTAGCAGAGCAAGTAGTAACGCCAGTTTATCGTCGACCAATAGACATAGTATGTGCGGTACTCCTCAACAACAAAGACATCAGAGTTGGGGATCATTGGTATCTATCTAATAAAAATGTGTTCTTATAAAACATATTCTAACGCGTTGATTTCTCTTCGATAATAAAATAATTATTCTAGAATCGGCCCCATAGTACCAGCGATGGTACAACGTTAATCAGAGAATGGGAAGAACAATCTCATTCAGCGCCAACGCCAACATCTTTAAAATTATGGCAACGGACAAACGATGGTGCTACAGGTAAAACTCCACACCAAACATCTTTCCAGGACATGTACCTGAACGATGGCAAAAAGAGGTAAACATATAAATAGTTAACAAAAATTATTTTTGAACTTGTTTTAAAAAATATTTTATAAACGATTATAGGTCTACAAATTCATTAGATATGGGTGATCTGACCGAAGCTAGCGTTGCGAATATAACCATATCGAACGAATCGTTGACCAAAACAGGTGAATCTATAGTAGTCTCTGGGAAAGGGATGGGCAGTACTGTGAAGGTTAATAGAAAGTTCAATTATAACTATTTTTAGATTAATAATCTTTCCTCGCCGAAATTGAAGTTTAAAATTTCAATAATATAGATCAATCCAGCTGCTTGGAGTCCCGTTCACTCGGTTGGCTCTATGGTAGGCGTAGAAGCTCATCCAGAGACGGATGGAAGTATATTCGATCCTGACTTAACCAGTGATTCTGGAGTCTATGGGGAAGACGAAAGCTCGGGTGCGATGTACTGGGCCGAATGCGATGCTTCCTGGTATAAAGTAGAAGCTGGAGCGTGTTTCCTTGATCCATCCAACCCTCCAAAATGGTATATCGAATACCGTAAATAACGAAATTATCCTACAATAAAATGTACAACTATAAACGTACCTATTCGAAATTTATAAGGATCGCGGATACGAATGGCACGAATCACGGAGATATAGCAGAGTCATGGAGGATACAAATTTTAGAAGAACTGAAAAGAAGATTACACAAAGTACAATTTGATGCGACAATATATGAAAAAGTTGTCGAAAAGTGAGGTCTTGATTACTTTGATTACGTACATTGTAACAATAATTATGTATTTGTAATAACCTATTGCAGATCATCTTGGGTAAAAACTGGCGATGCGAAATGTAAAGTTAAAGGTAGCAGTTCGTATGAAGATTGCGTAATTGAATTAGATTGGATAAGCAGCGACAGCGGGTCCCTAGATTGTGGAACAGTAACTATTTTGAACTCTCATAAAGTAACGACAATTGTAAGTTGGCAAAGAAGTAAGCGTTACGCTAATGTATCAAGTACGTTTTTAGCTGCCTAATATAAATTTGTTGTAGGTTCAATTTCCTATATCCGAGATCACGTGCGTAGTATGCTGTAGCGAACCTGGTAATCCACGGATAGCAATTCATACTCCTCGATTATCTCGTTCTAAAGTTCTTAGATTGCAGTTTTCTAGCGATACTGAAATGGAAGATTGGTTAACGCATTTAACTTCAGGTACATATAATTATGCATAATTTACATAATATAAATTCTAAAATTTCTTTCTCATCGTTAGTTTCTTGTCAAATGAATAATGTGTATGGAAGACCGGGTCCCAATTCGATTTGGACTACTACAGCATTAGGAGACGTGTATGTTTACGACCCTGCAGCTGTGGAAGTAAGTTACTACGTGAAATATATTACGCGATAGAGATTAGCATTCATTTTTTGTGAATTCGTTATAGGAAAATCAAATCGTTAACGACACATACGTACAAGAATTAGACGTTGCGGGAAAAGAATTGCCTTTCGAATGTATATTACAAAATGGTTTCGGTTATGGTAGTTCCCTGAAAATTACTATTTGTATTCACGATGACGCCGACAGGTGAGGAACGATGATTCGAATCAAGATAAACGGCAGTTAAGTTTCTGTTCTAATTTTTCATTAGGTTAACATTTAATCTCGTCTGTTATACGACAACATCTCTGAAACAAAAATCCGTGGTGGATAGCCACGATGTAGCGTTACACTTCAATCCGAGACTCAGAGAAAATATAATCGTACGGAATACATATCACAGCGGACAGTGGGGCGACGAGGAAAGAAACGGAAACAGTCCGTTGAAATCTGGCAATTTCACGTTAGAGATCATTTGCGAAGAACGGGGATATAGAATTTTTATTGACGATAGCGAATTTACTTTTTACAGTCATAGAATATTACCGCAGAGTATTACTCATTTACGAATCAAGGGATTGATGACATTGTGCAGTATACTTTATAAATCCCTGTCTGTACGTAATAATTTCGATTGCGATATAATGATTAGTATCGTCCGTGTAGAGTAAAAAGAAATTATAAAACGGTACTACTTTATATGATAGGTAATCATCGATCCGATTACGATGTTTTGGAGACAAATTGGCGGCCATTTGAAAAAAGTTGAAACCTGTTCCGTTGGTGTGACATGGGGTATAGGATATGACAGTACCGCGTGGGTGTATACTGGTGGCTGGGGTGGCTTATTTTTAAAAGGTAATGTAACTGAGACTTTCGTAGCATTGCGTAACGGTAGTAATGTTATACGTCGACATTTACAGGATTAGATAGCAATACGGGAATAAACACTATGGTCGATACTCATAATTATTACGTTTACGAAAATCAGCGTTGGAATCCGTTAACTGGATACACGTCTCATGGTCTTCCAACGGATCGCTACATGTGGAGCGATGCGAGCGGACGTCAGAAACGTACTCGAGAACATACAAAGCTGCTATCGATGCACTGGCATTGGGTGAGTTCATATTGTACCGAAGAGGCGTTACAAATATTTGTTTACCGCGCAATAAATGCACAGCAAATAAGTTTATGTTTTCAAACAGGTATCAGACTGGATAGTCGACTTTCATACACCCGGGGGTGTCGATAGGGATGGCTGGCAGTACGCCACTGACTTCCCTTCTCAATATCATGGGAAAAAACAGTTCACCGATTATGTTAGAAGAAGAAGATGGTTTCGAAGGTGTCAATTAACGACCAGTGGTCCATGGCAAGAATTAGGAAATACAAAATTGATCGATGTCTCTTTATATGTACGAAACGATCCGTCGTTACATTTCTAATAACAAACACAAGTAAATAATTTTGCGATGTTGCTTCTGTTAGGCAACTGGAAAACCTGGTACGGATGCTCAAGTTTACATATGGGCGGTAGCTACTAACGGTGAAGCTTTATTTAGGAGAGGCGTTTCGGAATCCTGTCCAGTGGTATAAGTAGACAATTTTATTAATATCACTGACTTAAATTTCTGTTTAAACCACACTATGAATTTGTACGATGTTTATTTTTAGGGAGTTTCATGGGAACATATACCGAGTGATCAAGCCTTAATAGGTATTTCGTGTGGTCCAGGAGGCCAAGTTTGGGCTGTAGGGAAAAATGGTTCCTCTTACTGGAGGCTAGGGATCACACCTTCAAAACCTGCAGGTACAAATACAATAACGTTATAGGTTGTAATTGGGTAACGTTAAGTCTCCACAGCCATCAAATTCGTTTAATTAACTCCCATACGTCGTCATTTAATTTTACAGGTGTGCAGTGGCAAAATGTTGAACCACCGGCAGGTGCTCATTTAAAACAAATTTCCGTGGGGAAAGATGTAGTGTGGGCGTTGGATACAACAGGTAGACTGTCTGTTCGCCGCGAAGTGCAAATGAACATTTTTCCAGAAGGAACACATTGGCAGACGCTTCCCGCGATGCCGAATGATCCCATTCATATAGGTACTTTTTAAATTTACCGTTATACGAACCAGCGTTTCCCAACTTTGTAGCAGAGATGAGCAAAGTAACTGATAAAACATAATTTCTTTATTCTTTACTCATAGAATAAACATTCCTTTAAATTATAGAATTTAAATATTTATTCCAATAGAAGTTTGCTCATCTTTGCCTTCCAGTACTCGGCAGGGTTGGGCAAATTTTATTTTGAACGACGAATAAACGTTGCATTTAAATGTTATTCAAAATAGAATTTATTCAAATAGAAACGTTTTCGAATAACGTCCAACTCTGGCATTATGTAATAATTTTAGTAACTTCCTCTAATGTAGTACGTCGCTTTAATTCTGGTGAAGTATTTCGCTAACCGTATTAGCAGCTCGATTAAACTCTGCACTAGTCTTTTTGTTCGTAGTTAGATAATGACTGAACGTAGCGAACGATTCGTATAGTTTTTGCGGTGTTGGTTATTTTCGTAGAGATACATCAGTTTTAATTCCTTTCTGAAAAAATTCCAGAGAAATGTAAGATGAAACCCCGAAAGGCTGTGTTTCTTGGAAAACTCTGCAGAATGCCCTTCAAAAGCTCTGTGTTGGGAAACGCTGATATAGACAACGCGTCTACTAATTTAGATACACTCTTTGACCCCTGTTACATAGGTATATTTTGGGAGACTATGATTCCGCCGTAGACAGTACACGTTCTATTTCATACGAGTTTTCCAGTAAAATTCATTATGAATTTACTGTAAGCTTGCGAAATGTTTTGATTATGTTTTGGCTGCATGCTTTGTTCTGTCCATTCTGAGTCTCGTTCTATCGTAAAATACCTTGACTCGTAATCAGTACGTAATCCATTCTTGTTTGTTTTAGATATGTCCGTTATAAATGCGAAGCAAGGTTTTCGACACGTTGCCGTTGCTAGGGAACAAGGTCAAGTATGGGCAGTTTCGGGGGCTGGAATACTTTGTCGCAGAATTGGTATTACCAACGAAAACCCAGCTGGAACTGGTTGGGTCACCGGTATAGGGGTGAGTTGATTCGCGTCACGGATTAGTGTAACGTTAGATCACGTCTAATGTTACGATTACTTTTAACAGGCGAATTGGCAGTACGTGAGCGTAGGAGGACTTGTAAATAAAATGAAATGAAACGATTGAATTTTAGATCGGCGAAGGATTCTTGTAATAATAAGATACACGAAGTACTATTGTATTACTACCATCTAGTAATGTAATATTCTAGCTTTTTATTTTCACCAAGAAATTTTTCACAAGTACGAGAAAATGAATGCATGTGCATGTAAGATATAGAAGTTTTCCATAATGGATATGGCATAGGTTTGCGAATAATTCAATTTTAAGCTTGACGTGTGACGTATCTAACAAACGAAAAAGACGTTATCCAAAACGTACAAACCATACCGATCATTGACTATGCGTGATATATTTGTACTTATTTTCCGGTACAATTTTATTTGATTTCTGTATGATAAGAAATATACGTACAGGTAGAAGAATTAATCTATACAAATTTGGTGATACATTTTTTTTTTCTTATAGTTTCGCCAACGAAACATTCCAAACCCATGCATTTGCATAACCACTGAATATATAATAATAACATAAAAATAGAAAATAGTATGAAATGTTAATTTCATTTTATAATGACATACCTTTGATACCTCAAAAAACCATAACTCGATCGTATTTACCACTCGCCTTGCCTGTGAACAAATTATTTTGTTTATTACCGTATAATGAAAAATTTTAGATTTTAGGATCAAAATAAAACTGCTAGAGCAAGTATTCAAGATTGAAATTACGATCGAGCAATCAATCGCGTATAAAATTTTATTCCAATACTTTCGATTTACTACGTGTTCCATCTTATAAATTCGATCAAAAACTATGGTTCTTCTAACGAACACGCCAAGTATTCCTATATGAATCTATTTTGTGTAGTGCCTGAAATGTATTGTCTCATATTTATTATTTGCAAGATCTTATTTTTGAAACGAAGAAAAGATATCGTAACATAGAAAAAGTTTATTTTTTCGAAACTATGGATATCGAGAACGTTTACGACAACTATAACATTGCTGTATTTAGGTAGTATTTTTAAAACGCTACTGCTAATGAATTCATTATAAATATTTGTTTTATAAATATTAAACTTTATTCCGTTGAAAATGTATTTTTAACATTTCATTAAATTATGTAAACAAATAAATCTGATTTGATGTCACGAGTGCCATAATTATTATATTTAATACATTTATATTTATATAAAATTTAATATATAATTATAATTATGACTAATTCTACGGCTATTCTTGATCAAGCTCAAGTGTATAATTACGAAAGATATAAATCCGTGGTCCGCGTGTATCGAGTCACCGCATGATAACGGTTCGGATCGCTCGATACCGTGAATGTGCGCGTGTGTATCTTTTTTGCAAACGACCGCGTCCTTTCTCTCGTCTCCGTACTCGAGGAACGATAGCCGTTCGATTATGAAATCGTTACATCGTACGAACGATCGGTATCGTGGAACATTGCTCGTGCCAAACAGAGACACGAGACACGGAGACGACGCTGGACGACGCTCTCGGAGGCACAGTCGGTGGAAGATCCAGCAGAGTCGTAAATCGAGACACGAAGAGGGGTGTACACCTTGAGCTGGCACAGTTGCGCGACACGAAAGAAAACTTTGATGTTTACATAAATTAATGCGTAGAACTATTATTGGATTTAGGTTTTCAATCTATATAAGTGTTTTACTGTACGTATGACCTCTGTTACATCCGATAGCCGACGTTCTCTGCTGTATATGATAAAATGTTATATGCATAATAGCGTGTTAACACGTTGAACGCCCATGTATGGATGACGGAGCTTTTCACTAAGGAACAATTAATTTTAAGAATTACATGTTGATGAAAACGAATCTAGATATAATAGAATACAAAAATTAATACAACGAATGTTGGGCTCCATAGTTTGTATTCGTCTCGAAGCAAAATTTTAGTCCTGCAGACCTTTCCGCGCGAGTCGGTCTGGCAGTCAACGCGTTAACTCGAAAAGGGCAGAACGTAGCGCGACTCGAAGCACGAACGACGGCTGAACGCCGCTCGTCTTGATCGACGATCGAGATCGATCACGGATCGGCTACCGTGCACGGAATGCGATGGGTTCGGTGCGAAAAAAATCGAATAAAAGGGTAAAATGTCAACGTGACTCGGTTCTACCTACGAAAGAGCAAACGCATCCTATTAGCGGTTCAGAGATCGCATTGTTCGCCGATGTGCCCTTAAACGAGCGAAATCTCATCCATCGTAACGACGTTGGCCTTTGAATCGCGTGCCAAACGGATGGCGATAAATCCAACCGTCCCCACGGTCGAGAGAAGAAAATAATCGCGAACGGATACGTATGAGAACTCGTACGCTCGCGCTTGCGGTCATGAGCAATTCATCGAATACGTCCAACGCGCGACATCCACTGAGATACGCAACGATAAGACCCACGTCGCGTCCCAGGATGGTGCGCTACGCGTTCCGTGGGACTTCTATTATATCCAATTATATCTTGCCGTGCGATCGGACAGAATCAAGTTCGTAAACACCGACCCCCTCTTGTCGTGTTGACACGGCGATCGTGAAAAACTGACAGAAATGTTAATTCGTTGCGTCGAGCGGCCTGTTGCGGCGGGTGTTCAGGCCACGTCGATGTCTACATTATCTTTCAGCGTCTCGATCGTTTTATTACAGTCGGTGGAGACACGAGGTTCTTTCTGAAAACAGAGACATACGATGTAGTCGATTCATCTCGTAATTGTTCGCTAAGCGTAAGAATTCTGAGAGGAAACGAAGATTAACTACTCTCGGTACCGTAATCCTCTTCGATCTCGTTTCTGAAAATTCTGAGGATCCTTCTCGAAATTTCTGAAGGTTACTTGGAACGATATCTAGGATTGCAAACTCTCATGCGGTAAGTACTAACAAATTAATAAACTTGTAAATCTCGAAGAACTTCTGATTGTCGAAGACGTCCATTAATGTCTCTCAATTGTTCTAGACTGGAGGTGCTTAGCCTTTGCGCGACGGTGATCGCCGAGAGAGGATCATCTGAAAGAAAAAAAAATATGTGAGTTACGGGAGCGTTCGCGATGTCGTCCCGATCCCTTGCGATCCTGAGTATCTATGACACCAGAGGGGGGGGGGGAAAAAAACAATCGTCGTCGCAGGTAGCGGACGGTATATAAAAGCTCGACGAGCGAACGAGCGCAGATGTTGGTTAGCGACTTCTGAAATCCATCGGTTGCGTCGCGAGTCGTACAGTCGCGTGTGCCACGAGGGATGCCATTTCGAGTGCCGTCAGCGTGACCTTACCTCTGGCGACGATGACCTCTCGCAGAATTGTGCCTCGATCGCTGGTACGTTCCTGGAAAACGAATCAGGACGATTATATACGACAGGGAATAGTAGGGAAACTCGAGTGGTATGGGAACAGATACCTTCGAGGGTAGAAATGTGTTTTTCGCCTCGCACAGCTTGCGCGCGATGGGTCCTGCACGTGTTCAATAGTGGAAGTATACAAAGACGGTATACTAAGTTCGTCCCTTGGATTCAGGCTCTTGGCGGCATTCGGTTGTGCTTTCGTTCTCGCTCCTGCTATCTTTATGGCGCCCCGCTGTATGTGGAACCTAGTAAAACTCAAATGGAAAGTGAATAGGCTTTACAATACTGGGAACAATTAAACCCTTTGCATTCGAGAGGTGATTCTCAGCCACCGCTAGGTTTTCTTTAGGTTTCATATCTTTGGAACTCGATAAAATGATTGTCGTTGAGGCAAAGGTGACCTGATTCTCAAATCTCAAAGTAAGCTTAGCATTCGCGACAATAGAATGGTAAGAAAGCATCTCGAGTTGCAAAGGGTTAACATTCTTTTTGTATTTTTCTTTGTACCTTTGCGGGAATAATATCACTCCGGTTCTTCTCCACGAAAATAAGTCCAGACAGGCCCTCGTTAGAATTATCTTCAATTACAATTTATCCGAATCATTTATAAAAAGAGAAACCCTGCAATTGTGTACAATTAAGAGCCTGGACAGGACTATGTTCGTGGTTATTTTCATAGAGACAATTTCCACGAAGATACAACGAAAAATGTACAAGTTCTTAGTTTACGATAGTAAATATACGAGTGTCGGTTACTGTCACCCCGACACATGCGACGTGTACGTAATAACTTCTCATCAAATTGCGCAAGTAGAATCGCCGCTTATCGGTCATCGAGCGACCTGTTCCGAGGGATCCCTTACTTCGCCAAGTTCGCATAAAGGAGGAATGTAACGCGCGTCGATTCAACGATGCTCGAGGTGATTTCGCGTGGACACGGAGGATGAATAAAGTAGAAAGTATCCATTTGATTCGGTCGCGCGGACCAACGGACAGGTGGTAACGCGGAAAGATTGCTAGTCGAGAGGTCACCGAGCGTCGAAAGAAACCACCTCGGGCTAGCAGGTTCTTCGACAGTGTCGGGAGAGTTACGTATACGCGAACGTCTGCATAAATCAGACATAACGGCGATGGGATGCGCGCGTACAGTCGCTTGTAAATATGCTCGCGACATTATCGCGAGACAACCATGGAGAACCATCCTCGGAAAACACGCCGCGTTCGTATCTCGTATTCCATTCCCATTGATGCCGATTGGATCGTTTCGTAAGTAACGTGTAATTCGATGCATCGACTTGAACTTAGAGTTCAGAGAAGACTTAACCAGTAACGCAACAATGTCTCGGGATTTTATTATTTATATCACTTCATCTCGAGCAATCGACCGGATGAACTTAAAGCAATGCCTCGAGTTTCACGCGCAACCCTCTGATCGTTTCGCGCCCCGTTTCCTCAGATCCTCTGGCTGCTGGTACTTTCCGTGTGCTGTTGCATCGGTGAGAAATTGTCTCCGGATCAGAAGGCGCCTCTGTTCGCTCGTGGCTCGGGGGGGTTGATCCTGAACACGCCGTTCGAGGACAACAAAGCCAGGAAAAGTCCAGTGGCGAGCGCAAACGTTAACGTGAACGCGAACGCGGAGGACGGTGTGCAGAGAGAGGAAACAGAGATGCTGAAAGAAGTGGACGGTGAACTGGTGCGAATTGTGAAGGGAAGCTTCTCTTACAACAGCCCCGAGGGTCTTCCGATTTCCGTAAAGTGAGTCCCAGGCTTTTGCTATCGCTGCGTGTTGAAAACGGGTTGTTGGATTTTGATGTGTCTTGAAGGTATGAAGCCGACGAGAACGGGAACAGAGCCAGTTTCAAGTTTGGCACTGGCGGAGGGACCGGTTCGGGGACTTCGGGTCGTCCCTCGGGCCCGAAAGGAGGAAACGCCGGTAATCGCGGAGGTCAAACCGGTCAAGGACCTAAAAAAGGATCGAAGAGCGACTCGTATCTGCCGCCGAAGGATGTCGACAGAAGCTATCTTCCGCCGCAATAGGATTGTCTATTCCATTCAAGCGAGTTCTCGATTATCAGTCGTTTTGGAGAATCGTACTCACTGAACTCGTACCGAACTTCTCCATCGACTGGCGGCCGACAATTGTAAACCTTTCTCTCCGTCACTCCCGCACGCCTGCCAAAGCTTTCGAAGCGCTTCGACGATTCGCTCGAAAGTAATTTTACTCGTGAATTAATTCGTTAGTAAACGCCTCAACGCAATGACTTTTATAACGTAAGAAATAAAATATATTTTTTCACAGACGATCGCATCAACTCCCCAGTTTCGAGATTCCATCGTCGAGCTATTACACTTTATCGTTATTTAAATTTCGCAGCTTTCGGTCGATACAAAAAATGTTTATTTTTAAGAATCTTGATATCTTTACAATTAAAACAACGTTACTTCGATTTCCTAAATTGTCTGGCAAATAACGAGCATCCGTTAGCGTTCATCTCTCGGAACCGCGATACGTTGTGTAGCCGAACGGACTCAACAGCACTGGTATGTGGTAGTGACCAGCAGGGTTCCTTACGTCGAACACGATCTCGATGAAAGGATACATCGTTTCTATTCTTCTCAGCGTAAAATATTTATCGACGTCAAAGTGAATCTTGTAACGTCCCGTCGTGAAATTAACTTTCATGTTATCCACCAAGTCTACGCATCGACCGTTTGGACTCGTGTTGCTGCAAAAACGAAACGAATTGTTTTCATCGGAAGACATTTGTCGATAAGAATTCCGGGTTTAACGGTGGCATACCTTTCATTTAAAAATGTCCATCGTCCGTCCATTAACTTGTATAGGCTCACTTGCAGCCCTCCAACCGGCAAACCTTTACTTGTATCCAGGACATGAGTAGAAATACGAGGCTTTTTACCAGAGGGAGATTTAACCGACTTCAAAAGCACATGCTGAAACAACCGTGCTCCTTGAGAACTCATAAACAGTAGCGAGATATCCGAGATACCATATATACTTAGTTATCATCGATATACCTTTTTTGGAGATTGATAGCTGGTACTAGCTACAGCGAGCTGATCCTTGTTCGATTGAACGTCTTTCGCGGTGTCCTCTTGTTGGACAGCTGTAATTACAGGTTTCCTACCAGCCATTACCAACGTAGGGAGTTTACCCTTTAATTTACTCAGAACATATTGGGCACCAGGTTGAAATGTACCACCTGTTAAAGTCAAAGTTTTGCCACCCGACGTTAGAGTAATTGTTTTACTCTGTGCGGGTGCAATAGGAATCGTATTTACGGGTTGAAGCACACCGATCGTATTCGAAGCGGGTGCGACTGAAGTATTTATTTGATAAGCCGTACTTAGAACAGGCAATGGGCAAGCCATCACTAACTCGGCGTCTCCTTGTTTCACGTTTTGCTGAAACGACGTTGTCAAATGTGATTTAAATTGCTCCGTTTGATCAGTCGTGATATGCTACATTACAGATCGTATAAAAAGTTACCAATAATTTTGCAGACTTTCTGTCCGCTTTAGTTTCGCCTCGTCGAATCGCTCTTCCATTCTCACGCGATTCCTTCTGCGATTCCTTGTGAGAATCTTCAGCTTCGGGAAGAATGGACATAACTTGGATGTCCGTGTTACATTGAGATTCGGATTCTACTACCATTTCCATCTGCACAGCCCCTTGATTGTCAGATTCTTCTAAATATTCGCTCTGCATGTGGTCCATTGCTTCGGCCAAAGTATCCCCGCAATCTTCCTAATAAATCCAGGGATAAACATTACAACAACCAACCAAGATGTACTATAAAATAAAAAACAAATCCTACCAGCCTCTCTATTTTAATCTTTTTCATACTATGTTTAACATCGTCGTCATCCAAAGTCATTTGTAAATGTTTCGTATCTTCGTCTTCCTCTTCCTCTTCTTCCTCCTCCTCCTCTTCTTCTTCTTCTTCGACATCGCCATCGTCGTCTTCAGGCGAGTCTTTGATTTGCGTTTCGTCCAATTCGTCGTCCGTTTCTAATCTTTCGACGACATACTCGACGTCGTCTTCGTTTTCTTCTATTTCCGCTTGTACATGTTCTATAGTCTGGTGAAAACATACTTCGATTCAATTTTCCCAGGTATTTCATTAATAAAATAATATAAAAGATATAATAAATAATAACCTCTATCTCTTCAACCTCTTCTACTTCAGCTTCTCCTTCGGGATGCACTTTCAGAGCAGCTGTCTTTTTCTTCTCCTCTGCCTCGTGTAGCAAAGCAGCACGTTGATGCTTCATCGTGCAAGTGTGTTTCAATAAGGAAAGTCTGTGAGCATGAAGATTCTTTTTGCAATACAAGCAATAAGCACGTGTGGGTTGAAATGGCACATGTGTCAACCATCCTGGAAAAAATATATTGTGTTAGACATAGTTTTGGTAGACGTATAATATATGTTTATGTGCAATAATTGGTATTTTTTTATTTTTCTTGTTTCACTCTATGAAATAAGGGGATCTCTTTCAATTTCAGATAGTATTGTTTTTTGTCTTCTGCATAACATTTTTGATTAATTAGATTCATTTTGCATGCTTCTATAATATTAGAATAGTAGATTTACTGTTATTTAAAAATTGTGCAATTTTAATATAGGATCTATCTCCTTTCATTATCACAGAAATTAATGGCATAACAAATATTTTACATTGTACGGGTTTAGCAATCCCGAGATACCCCAGCTATAGAGGGATCAGTGGGCCCCATTGGGGAGTTATAAAAAAGGGTATCCAAGTAAATACAAATGCAAACTAGCTTAAAGCAAGAATTAAATGAACATAAAGAATGAACTAAATCCAAGACTGCTATATATATAAATTAGGTGTTATAGTCAAGCTAAAATTTACTTATTTACTTTACGTTGCCTTAAAGGAATCTTACATTATAACATTTTTTTACAACTTCTGAAATCTTTCGATTTTAACAACTTTGTAAATCGCTCATACATTATTTAATTTTTGTGAAATGTGTACATTTTACTTAGTCGCGTACAAATATGCAGAAAGCATTCTACCTTATGCAAACTATATCGCGTCCATTCGAACAATGAACGTGAATGAACGTACTTCTGATCGTATATTTTCATTCGGCTGTGAATAAATATTTCATTCGCAATTTCGCGCGCGCTATTCTCTCCTCTCTCGAGGAATTCGGGCCCAACGCGGCATATCACCAAACGCATTTCAACCATATGGTGATATCTACGCGAAAGACAGTCGAATTACCCAGCGGTAGATTTACTGGTAACTTATTAACACTAGTAATATGGCTAGGCATGTAACAACAGCGTACGGTACTTCAGTAGTGTCGTATCGTGTGTTGAACGTGGTAGATCGCTGCTCCGTAATTTTTTTTTTCTACGGGAAAAATCATTGACGTTTGTTCGTACGTAAACAATACGGTCAGGAGGAATCGTTGAAAAGGTTCTCGTATACGAGTTTCGTGCGAACAGAGGGGCAAGGATACGTGGCAACGCGCATTCGTGAAAAGGAATGGAACGGAAAAAGTACCGTGCTCGACGAAAAATGTTCGAAAGAGTAGAGGATTGTTATTGATCATCGGATATGTAACGAGATGGAAAAGGGTCGTCGTCGCGGCGTTCTCTCTAAAAATAATTAACTCGTGAGGATCGGAAGCATCGTTAAGGCCATGACGACTCGCAGCTAGACAATTGTAGTACATGTATATAGGCATATCCAGCGTGGCACGATACTCGGAA
Source organism: Hylaeus volcanicus (assembly GCF_026283585.1). Classification (NCBI taxonomy): domain Eukaryota; kingdom Metazoa; phylum Arthropoda; class Insecta; order Hymenoptera; family Colletidae; genus Hylaeus; species Hylaeus volcanicus. The sequence goes on from NC_071977.1 coordinate 31,688,215, forward strand.
CAATGCGTTACCAACGTCGACGGGACGAGGTACATCTCGTGACTCGTGATTATTTTTGGAGCAGCGATCGAACGGTAACGGAATGATACCTTTGAAGTCGGACATCTGTTCCCATTCTTTCCGATATCGCTGCGTGTAGACGCGCGTCTTAGCATGGCTGATTTTCCCTGTCGGAGTAAGACGCTGGCCCGTCGGCGTTAGAAAATTCAATACCGTATCGCTGCTCGTAACCATCGTCGAATGCCTCTTCTTCTCCATTACTTCGTAACGTGGGGCTGATTCGAAATCGCCCGGATCTCAAAATACCCAAAATCGTAACACGAAATCACTAAATAGTTTTTTCCACGATGAAATAGGGAGGGGGCACGGCGGCAAGAAACGAGACCCTCGTCTGGCCTAGTACCGAAGTTAACTCCCTAGCAATGGCGGACAACTGCAACGCTGCAACTGATGCGTACCTCCCCCCTAACCTTCCCCACTATTTTAACTAACCGAACGACAATGACGTACCAACGTTTACGGCGCCCTGCTTTTACATACGCGAATACGCAGCTATCGAACCATAAGTTTAAACAAATTCTCCAAGTTCCTCGTGGAATATTACCACCATTTAATACATACGCGTGAGATTCAAACAATTTGTTACGATTGCAATCTTAACATTACCGGTCCGTTCGTCGAGAAAATTCGCGTAATTTAAAATCTATTTCGGACTCTTATTTCGGTTCATTGGCCAGTGTAAATTAATTTAGTATTCAATTTCTGAGGAACTCGATTGAAAATCATTTTATTTCCTTCTAATACAGTTGCGTAAGATTCGCAATCTATGTATCGCTTGTTTGACGACTGTATACGATACTGTTCTTGGATAGGATAGACGTAATAATTAGTCGAATCGATATGCGTGCGCATACTAACGGATGTTCCGTATTAAGCGGGAAAGATATTAATTGTTTGTGTTCAGAAAAAGTATCTACCGTTTTATCTTTAAAGTGGAACAGAAAAAATGTCTTATATATTTGCTACGTACCCTGTATGTTCTCGAATTAAAATATTTCAGATACAAACGATAAAAGATTTTCCGTTGTACCCGCTGTGTAAAATTTTGAGCGCCACCTAAACGACCTTGAATTAGCGAATCAATAGTAGCGCGCTCTTTGCGAAAGAATCGTGAATTAAGTATATCTAAATTAGGGGAAACCTTCGAAATAATATCAATTACGAAACTTCTGAAAACTTGTAGAAAAATAAACGTGAATTTGCAATTGCCTTCTGACTCCATTATTATATCTATACATAAAAAGTTTACTTCTTCAACGGAATTACAATTTAATACACCGTAATATACTTAATTCCTATTCAAAGTTAATTCGTTACAGCATATTTATGGGTCGCATTAATTTCACATACTTATAATTATGCTTTCGTATCCCATAAATACTAATTTCTTGTTCATTCAAAAGACAAACTATTGTTTCTAGATTTTTGTTAGGGAAGAATATTTCACTGTTTATAGTCGTATTCATTGGATGTATCCGGAAAGGTTACCGCTCATTAAGCTGCTCAGTGAGCGAATTTCAGAACCAGTGGCACCATCGGTGGGAAAACGTCCAAGTTTGTAGCGGAAATAGTTTCCACCGTTTCTACTAGATGGCGCCACCGATTTCTTTAATAATTTTTTTTCTTTTATTTTTCAAAAATACATAATTAACACGTTTCTTGGCTTTATGCCTCTGTAATACATTAGTTTAGATATCAAATGTATTCTTTGTATGAATTGTTATTTCATTCAGCAATAATTATCGACCATTTTGTTAGTGGCACCATCTAGCGACAACAAGGGGAACTATTTTCTCTACAAACTTAGGAGTTTTCCCACCGATGGCGCCACTAGTATCCCGCTCACTGAGCGACATTCTGTTTAGAAGCTCTCCCAGAGAACTGAGAAGTCAACACAGAATAATATTATTGTAAAAAATATGTAAAACTGTAACAATATTATATCATATACGGCAGTGATGTAAATGTTCTGTATGAATATCTTGCACGATTTTCTTTTAATTAAGTACCTATTAGTATTATTTAATTATAATTAATCTAGCAAAAATATGATGATATTATAGCTATTTGTATAATAGATATTCTACAATATTATACAATAGATAATATCCATTCTCTCTTATCATGTTCAACAAGTTGTTTTGTTTTTAAACAATGGAACAGATCAGATATAGGGTAGAAGCTTATATTGTGCCTGTGAGCAACAATTACCATACCACTTCTGTCACAAGTGAAACAGAGGATGCAAAAACAAACTTGAATATAATTAATAATTCATCTATTAATATTAATGAAACTGAATCGAAGTGTACCGAAAATTATAAAAATGATTTGCTTTCCATGGAAGAAGAGAGCATGCAAAATGTGAAAAATTGTCTACCACTTGAGAAGTTTGTTACAACAAACTATATAGATGTGAATAAAACTAATAAAAGCAATTCTGATACATTTTGTTCTCTTAAGAGTTTCAAGTACAAGAAATTATACGATGTACAGGATGCATGTTTTCCTTCATCTGTGATCAACAATGTTCACGCCAATCAATTAACAAAGTTGACACCAATTGATGAGAAAACCGAAGAGTTTGAAGAAAAAGTTACGGATCTCTGTTACCATGGCTGTAAGAATGGATGTTCGGCATCTGTGCCAACACCACAAGAAGTTAGCGAAGAAGTATTTAAAGGAAACTGGTTAGAAAAGTTGAAAGATATAAACGAAAGGGAAGCTTCATTGAGAAATAAGGAAGTGATGTTACAAAATCGAGAGAGAGCATTGTTAAGAAAGGAAAGGGAAATAAAAATCTTGGAGCATCGATTAAAAGGTAAATTGAAGCATGCAGATTTTTATCTTAAAGAAAACAAACGCCTGCAAGATTTATTGAAGATACACAATTCACAGAAAAATACTTTACAATCCTTAGTTAATGTTGAACCAACAACAAAGCCTGCAGAATTCCAAACAAATGGTAATCCCATAGAGAAATCTGATAATATAGATATCAACAAATTTAGTTCATACACAAAAAATGTTTGTATGCAAAATACATATACTACTCAAATTGAACAATTATATAAGGACATAAATAACATAGAGATAACAAATATAGATCTGCAACAAGAAAAATCAAGTATTGGGAGTTCTTGTTCATCTGATAACAGTACATCAGAAGGAAAACAACTAAAGCAAGAATCGAATTTAAAATGTTCTATAATTTCAAAACCAACTTGTTGCAAAGTTGTTTCTAACAACAGTAACACAGCAACGAAATTTTGTAAATCATATTACGATGATTTGGATAGCACGTTGTCCGCTGATATAGGAGATTCGTCTTTCGTTCAAACCTCGCAAAAATTTAATCCTAACGTATATAAACGACCGTATGCGTTCAGAAGATCGGCGAGTGAACGTCGCGGAAAGTATGCAAGCAAAGGAAGCAGTATTAATCTCGAGGTTCAAAATGTTGATGCTCCTAAAGAAAAAATTGAAATGCCTATCGGAATTGAACAGGATAAAGTATTAGAAAGAGTTGCTAAAAATATTGTTGCTTCACAAGATAAAGGTACAAAATTTCAACACTATGGCCTCATAGATCTCAACGTTGATACTACAAATAAGGTATACAAGGTGGAAGATGAAAAGAAGTATTCGTATCTTAATTTAGAAACAAGCAATAAGCTATGTTTGCATCAGAAAGCAACTAAAGGCTCAAAAGATAGACCAATATCTTGGAACGAGGAATCGAACCACTGGTTGCAGAAAAAACGAAAAGCTTATAACATGACAATGAAAAAAGTATCGCCCGAAGATATTGAGGATAAAGAAAACCTTAGGTGTGGCATCAAACCTAACAAGTCTGAAAAAGTGATAAAGAAAATAGATATTAGAAATAAAATACTCACTATATTTCGTTGATTTAACAATAATACTATGCGGAATAGAAAAATAAAATCAATGAAATATTATAATTACATGTAATAGTTACACATGAGAAATATATTTGTATTGAAATTACTACAATGTATTTGTACAAATAAAATTGTATTTTCTTATTACCTTAAGAATAAATTCATAATTTAAGTAATTAAATGGAAACAGTTTATTTCTTAATGTAAATTACATGTGTATAATCAACATACTAACAAATTTTTGTATGCAGGTGCACTAATATATTAAACTTAAGTTACGGCCAAGATGGAGCCTCTCCAGGTTTCAATTCTCTCCCGAACAGAGCAGATTTATCCCGATAACAGGACAACCTTTCCGACTCCATACGATTGTAATAAAATCCAAGTGTGCCAGCTACTGCTATACCTGCTAAATATTGAGCATACGCTTTTATAAGTAATCGTTTTGATGCTGCTGACATTTTAATTGTTCTATAATTTTGCTTCTTTGGCTAATTCTTTCTTCCACTTTTGAGTATGATTCCAATCCGCATAAATGGCAGCTGTGACAAGCGTAGGAAAGGTAACCACTACCCAGTATTTTCTGACCAGACTTGAAACTTTTGATTTACCCATCAAACTGAAAGAACAAAGTCATTGGAATTTTCATTTCAACATTTGTTTGTGCAATTTATGGTCTTTAATGTTACATAGATTTTTATATAATACATTATTTCACATAATAAGCACAACTCAATGGAAATAGAGAAATAGAGGAAAATAATAAAAGCAATTAAATGTAAGAGATATTGTCGAGACTTCGATGGATTTGATTTACTTCCAAAAATTAAATCACGAAAATGGAGTGGTTATGAAAGCTAAACGTTCGGAATCTGTATAAATTTCGAGGAACAGATGGCAATTCTAAATAAAAAAAAAAACGCATTAAATTATAATCATTGTTGAACACTATGCAATAAGAGTGAACAGGCTTGCTGTGACAAACCTTTAATTCAAAGCATGCAAGTCTGCTTCTCGAGGATGCGTAACAATAGTCCATCGACTGCACGCCACATTATGACGTAATAGTGATTATAGTGAAGATGAAAGAGTACGATCTACAACTCTAGTCAAGTTTGTACACAACAAAAATGTAATAAAAATACAATTTGAGTAACTAAAATAATTTATCAAAAAACAATTGCTTTTACGTTAAAAACCGATAACATTTAGTCGACACGATTTCATTTGGATTTACGCGTTTGATATGTTGCTCTCCGAGAAAATAATAAAAAAACCTCGATAATATTTTGAGTGTTTTATTATAAGTGTACAGTTATTTTTATAGTTGACTAAAATGTGTACTATAATAGTATCTTGTCTACGTTCAAATATTATACTTAAACAAAACAAATATTTCGTGAAGTACGAAAGTCGAAAATTAATTTCGAAAATATGACACATTTCGTTTTTTTTTTATTGTGATTATAAAATTCATTTCACTAACAATGAAATAACTAATTCGAAAAGAAGTATACAGGTAACTACGTAGTAGTTGGTCGATTTTTATGTTGAAAAAGGTTGAAAGATAAAATAAAATTAAGTATTGTGTTTATTCATTTCTGATTGTAAAGCGACACCATGTCTTACACATTAAAATGATATTTAATTAAATAATAATAATAATATTGTTCCTTGAATTTTGAACACTGCTTGTATTTATTTATTATGTACAATATTTCGTGTACGTGGTACTATAAACACATTACTATAGCAAGAACTCTTAAGGCAAACAAAATTTCTCGAATAACTAGGAAATTTAATTCACAAAATTCCCCTTTAAAAAACTATACACATATTAACCAAAGCATACACCACATTAAGTTCAGGACCCTGCAATTTAATACTATATCTTTTTGGAAGATCATTTTGAAAGACTATTAACGTTATTTATTCTTATAGAATTTTCTTACTGGAATGCAAATAAAGTTATTCATTGAAATACTTCGATTACATTACGTGTGTATACATTGGCTGAATATTATCATCAACGTAATAAAAATACATAATTTTTCTTTCTTGTTTGTATCGCATCGTTGTACGAGCATACATTTAATGAAACAATAGGCACTGCATATAAGTACCTTTGCCTTATCGAACGAAGAAGCAAAAGCACCAGTTCTTTATGAAATATCATTAATGGTGATTTTTCTTTAAGGAGCCTCGTATCGATATCGTTAAAAACATTACAATATATATATGTATAACGGTATTATATACATATATATATAACAGTATGTAGTACTTGTGTGAAACCAAATATAGAGCGATCAAGCGAGAGTTCGATCAATCTCGGCTACTATTGGCTCCTGCTTTATACAAACTGTACTTTTGTCTAGTTCATCATGCAAAACGCCAAACACTCGACAGAAAAAAAAAATATGTATGACTGTCAAATTTTTATGTCGATTAACGTACAAATAACAATTTGAATAAACCATCGATAACAATTATCATCGAGAATGTTTGGAAAATTGTATTTCACAAAGATGTAATACCTACAATCGAAACGTTGGCAGCCTGAGAACTTATGCAAATATATCAATTAATACACTAAACATAGTTGAGCGTCAATTAGTTTTTTTTCTCTTACGTTTTCATTCCGTATTTATAACCTACCGTAAAGTGTAGTTGCTCAGGCGCCAACGCAATGAAGCACAATTAATGTGATCTAATGAAAATATAAGGACGTAATATATACTCTGATCATTCGTACAAATTTATACTGATATGATTTCCTTTGTTCTATTGCAATGCCGTACTTAAGAAATAGCGTTTCATTTGGCATCTGTTGGTGGTAATACAGCTTCCGATGATGCGTTGTCTAAACTACAAGAGATTTTGTATTCGTTCGAGGACTTTTCATTTTGTACCGTAGTAGTTTCAAGCTCCACGTTCATTATGTTATCTCCGCACGTAGTTTCGCTAAAACATGTAACACACGTTACATTACATTACAGTTTCAATTGCAAGATAGTATAATATGTATATAAATGTTGTTATGTAGATTTAGTTACCTGGTATCTGAAATTTCACTTGGATTTGCATTTTTATCAGGGGTACAAACAGGAAACGAACTATCTTCGATGATTTTATGATTCACATTCGTTTCTGTGTCTAAAGGAGTACTGTCAACAGACTCTTCGACTTTTACATCACCTGCTCCGATAGTGGCTTCCGCCGTTACTTTATTTTCTACTACATCTTCCGTTTTGTTTAGATCCGCCGATGTATCCGGTGTCTCTTTTTTAATATCATCACACAATTTGTTATCTATTATCACATTCTCTACACTGAGAGTGTTTTCAAAATTATCAAAATTTGCCCAACCAGTAGGTTCAACTGTTTCTGAAGGTGCACTGTCCCATGGATTCACTTCGGGAAGCGTATTATTACCAGTCGATAGTGGTTCAGTTGTATTCCATCCTAATGCAATAAATATTAACATAGCGTTATTACAAAACCGATAACTATTAATCTGTTTCATGCAAGAACGAAGAAACATTTTCAAATTATAAAACCTTCGTCATCCTCGTCGAATGAATTGGAATCGTTATGTTGTTGTTTCGTGGGCCAGTCTTCTTTATCTACCACAGTCTGATAAGTAAGTTCGTCACCCCATTCTCCTACTGCGCTACAGTCTTCCAAGCCAACGTTTTGTTTCTCCTGACAAATCTGTAATTACTCATATTTTTACGTATCTCAAATATTTCAAGTATTAAATTTTTACCGAAACTATTATGTACCTTTTTGAACATATCTTCTCTCTCTTCGTGATTTTCTTCGCTGAGTGTGAAGGCCAATGTTGTTAATTGGTCAACCGAATTACTATAATAGTATTTTTGTAAAAAGGTGGTGCTACATTATAGTCTTTAACTCTGCTAATTTTTATCTCGATATTTTACAATAATAAATACTAAGTTACTTACTGAAGATCGCCTTCGCTTTTATTGAATTCGTCGTCGTCGAATCCAAAATTTCCAACAAATTGCGGTCCCATGTGTTGTTTCAGGTAATTAGCGTAATACTAGTCATGTTACGCAATATTATGTAAAATAATAACTTATTATAATTAATCGATAAAATTCGTTCATTTGTAACACCTTATTACATGTTTTTATACAAAGTTTTTCATAAATACGTAATATAGTACTAACTTGCTCGCTTCGATTAAATTCTTCTTCGGGATTAGAACTATAATCGTCTGGATTTTCACTGGAATTATTTTTGAATGGTTGAGCCTCTCCGCTCTAAAAATTCATATTATGAGTGTAATTTACCCGATATTATAAAGTTGTGATTTTAAGTAAATCAAAATTGATTATTGTAGAAATTTAAACGCACCAACACAACTTGATTAGTTTTATTAATTATTACCAATGATACATTCACAAATTTGTTCCATTCGTAGAGGCACTTAGGGGGTAAGTTAGCCTTTAAAAAGTTATCTAAATCTTCGCTCTTTTTACATTGGTTAACAATGTTATTTGCAATATTTATCAAATGACCCATGTATCCCTGTCTGGTTTCTCCATAGATTGAATGCCTAAAATGTAAAAGTGCCATAAAATAAATAGTGTCATACAATTTAACAATTACGATTCAGACTTAACATACCGTTCAGCATCATATTCGGCATACGCTTTTAAAATTCGATCTATTAATTTGCACTCGATAAATATCTGAAAATAAATTTAATTACATTAAATGAATAAATGCGGACTTCTGCTCTTGTTGAAAGAAGGATACTTACATTATTATAAATAATGTCATTTGTATACTTAAAATCACAATTAACAGCTAAAGCCAGGCACAATTGTACTTGAGTATGTAGGAAATTGTTCCACACATATGTAAAAAATAAATCCTTAAGAAACATGAAAGAAAGCACATCTCTTTAGGTAATATATTTCTTTAATATGTTCGAGTATTATATATCTTATTTACCAGTAGTGTTTGGAATGTTCCTAATTCTACTAAGGTCTCATAAATTTTTACATTTTCCACTGTCATCAGTGCTGTGAATAACTTTGCTACATGTATACGTGTATTGCCTAATGGACATTCTAACACTCCAACAGTTTGTTTAATGGGGGGTTTCTGCAATATGAAATATTATACGTAGAACAATGTTTTTTTTTTTTTAATACAATTTATTTGCGATACTTACGTAAGGTGGATCTAATAGGAGTTTGTGAAGTCGTTCTAAATAAGGCAGGGTTGCATTTGAAATTTTCATACGCTGTTCATTATCTGTGACTTCCTCGCCGATACCATTGCCGTGAATATCTCCTTCGTTTAACGCGCTAAAGACACAAATATTGTTTTACTAATATATCGTTCTTTTTTTTTGTAAGATATCAAAAGATTTTTTAAATAGTTTATATTCTTACTTGTTAGCTTTTTTGCCTAAAAGTGTGAGAAGTACTTGAATTCCTCCAACAATACTACTTTCTAATTTTTCTCCATTTAAGATAGTTTCTAACAACAGACTCACTGTTTCTTCTCTGTGAAAGAAATACGAACTTTAAAATAGAAAATTATAAATTTCTTAAATATCTTGCAAGTAACAATTGTATAATTTATCATTTGGATTGCATTGTTCTTTCTTGTACTTACGATTCAAGGGTATTTAAAATAGGATCTGAATCAGTTTGTTTTGCAGATGTACGTTGATTTTCTCGTGTCTCAATAATCATATCACAAAGTAACTGTGCAGCATTTGCATGTTTACTTGATTCAGAGCTAGGGGATAATAACTGTACCAACCTTTGCACTAACTGTTGACTATTTAACCACTGTTAAAAAAAATATGTACATCAAATTTCAAACTAAACAATATAACCAACTGTATTAGTTGTGTGAATAAATTTGGGCTCATTAAATTATCGCAAATTCTGCTCTATTATAGGTTGAAAGGACTTTAAAACTACAACTCCTTACGTTTAATATATTTTGTCGCGTATCACTGCCTTCAACCCGAGTAACAAGTTTCAGTATTAAATCCATAATCGCAGAGGTTTCCAAGTGTCGCAAAAGCAAATCAACACATGTAAAACGACTTTTCAAAAATTCTAAAACCTGCAAACAAGTGAACTGATACGAATACCAGTTCTATCAAAAAAATGAAAATGTAGGATTTACAGACCAGTTATAATAATGTAATTATGCTCTATTACAAATATAAATTACTGTTTAATGCTACAGTTTTTGTTATAAATACTAGTATTAAATTCTGATAAACTTATAAGATTCGCTTATAATCACCTGATCAGTTTTACGAGTAACAAGTACACCGATAGTCTTACTAAAAAATGATGCCAACAGAGGATTTAATGGTTGGTCCGTTTCGATAAAGGAATAAAGTTTAGCCAAAAGTGTCTCATCTCCTAAAATATAACTAATTTTAATTTTTTTTTTTATAGATCTTAAATTATAGCTATTAAAAAGCTCCATGTACACATCTAAAAGCTTTTGTAACCCATTAACATTAACATTAAATAATAATTTTACTAAGATGTATATATTAGATGATCTGTATACCTGCTAATTTCTCGTTTAAAGTTGGTACATCACATGTTAATAGTTCGCAAGCTATATTCGGATATTTGTAACGCCAACGTTCCACTATGTCTGTTGATGGTTCTTTAGTTGTAAGTAGTATCAACTCTTCCATTACATCAGATCTTGTTAGACTACATGCAAATATCATATTAGAACTACTTAGTGTTTGTAAGAATACATTTTAATCTTACTTACTAATCGATAAGTTTCTTGTTTAGGCTTCTACATTCTTGCAAAATATCTCCTTCGTCCATCAACTCGTGCAACGTAATATCCTAAAATTATAAACAGAATATTTACCAAACTAAACAAAATATAGGTTATTCAAAAACTTTTTGCATCAAACTTTGTAACATTTTAAAAATACAAAGAATCTCTTTAAATAATAACTAATACTACGTCTTCTTTAAATATTTCTCCGAGCAGAGCAGTTTTCTCAAAATGTCTTGGTTAATGAACGAAACTGAAGTTATGCAAAACCAAGGAATGAGAGCTGTCCAAAAAAAAAAAAAGAAGAAAAATATATCATTCTAATCTCGTTGAAACGACGTTACGACGAAATAGGTAGGTCGAACGACGAAGAATATTTCGAGCTGGATTCGTTGGTGATTCGCGAAATTCGTAAACGATAGAAGAAACAGAATAACATTTCCATTCGTCGAGGTACGATTTTCCTTACCTCCTTGTTGAGGAGTGCCTCGATATGAGGCGATGACACGTAATTATTTGCCCAAAACATGTTGCGATCGCGTATCACGCCTTTGCTCGACTACGATACGTTTAATCGGACGCAAAAATAATCACAACATTGAAGTGGTGGCCACTAAAAAAATAACGTAACGCTTCGCGAGAGGGAGAGCCAGGGAGAGCCAACTAACATTGCATGGGCGCGTATTAGAACGATGATGATGCCGTGAAATAATTGCAGCGACGATCGTCGTTACTGCGAAAGTTAAAGGTCACCGAACGAAACCTATATTTTCTTTCTCTGGCGTGGATCTGCTTTGAAAATGTCACTTTTTCTCTGAAATGCAAAAACCCTTGAGAATTGTTTTAACTTTGACGTTTGCTGCGGAAGCAATATGCAATATTCCGCGATCGACTTTCGACCCAAACGCGCCTCATTTCACAATGTTCAAGATTGATAAATTTAAGCATCGTTTACATGAAGGACGAATAAACGCTATGTTTTTTTAAATGTTTTTATAATGTCGCAAATAAAAATTCGAAGAATATAAATTACATGTTGGAAATAAGATAGGTCTACAGTTTCAATAAAAATTCAAATTTATTAAACTTATTACAATAATTTTATCGAGCAGTAACATATGATATGAAATATGTATTCATATTCTCGACTAAAAAGGGTTGTATCGAATATAATAAATTTGTATTCAACGACATGATTTACGATCAATTAAAAATCTCTTGTTTTTTTTTTATTATTATTATATTTACTAGGAGGAAAGAAAAACCTCATTTACAATTAGCGCGCCACACCGTGCCATGTTCAAAGTGTTGGTTCGATGCAGTTCGATGTGTTTACACGAAATTATGTTTACTTTCATGGCTCGTTGGATCTGAAAAAGTATTGTTCCAAAAAATTTGTTTTTTTTGTGGACAATATGGGTAAGAGGGATAAAAGTAAGAAAAAAGTAAGCGGCAGCGTGAAAACTGCGCTGAAAACAGAAAAGAAATTGAACGCTAAGCAAAAAAAGGAATTGGCCGCACTTGGGGAGGTTAGGAACACGTGTAAAGACAATTAGTAAACACGATTTGTTTTTATAATAATTATGACGCGAATTTGTAACACGAAAATATTCATTTTTTTTGGTATAAATTCTAGGATGATATAGAACATGTGATTGCTGAAATCGAAAAAGAAGAAGCACGAAGGCAACGTGTTGTCGAAAAAACTGTACCGCAACCGTCTCGACGTGTAAACTTTACATTGACAGCGCATCCTTTCAAAGATGAGCTTATTATGCTCGGTGGAGAATTTCACGACGGACGCACGGTAAATTAATATTCATTTTGCGTTTTGATAATATAGAAATTTCGAACGATTTCGTCTTTATTTAGACGGTTGTTTATGGGGATATGTTTACATATAACTTGAGCAAAAATGAATGGACTGTTGTAAAAGCACCGGGTGCTCCACCTCCGCGTTGTGGTCATCAAGCGGTAGCAACAGCGACGAGCAAAGGAGAATTATGGGTCTTTGGAGGTGAATTTTCCAGTCCTTCGGAATCACAATTTTATCATTACAAAGATTTATGGGTTTATCGATTTGGAGAGAAAAAATGGGAAAAAATTTTGTATGTATATACCTTTCAAGAATCTAAGATATATAGAGATGTCTGTTATTTAATTTCTTTTATCTTCTCTAGATCTCCTGGTGGACCATCCGCTAGAAGCGGTCATAGAATGACTCACATAAAAAGACAATTGATAGTTTTTGGTGGATTCCATGATAACTTGAGGGATTATAAATATTACAATGATGTGTATATATTTAATCTTGATACATATGTTTGGCATAAAATTGAATTGTCTGGTAAAATTATGATAAATAGATAGATTCATTTTTCCAAATACGAATTTTTATGTATTATAAAAATATTTTATTACATTTTAGGTATTCCGCCGCATCCACGGTCTGGATGTATAATACTGCCAACACCTGAAAATAAACTTCTTGTATATGGTGGCTATAGTAAGGAAAGACTGAAGAAGGATGTTGATAAGGGTCTTATTCATAGCGACATGTTCTTAATGACTCCAGAGAGTATGTAGTTTGTTTTTATATATGTTTTAATCCTGAACGTTACTATATATTAATATTATTTTAGAAAATGATCAAACTGGTGTAAAATGGAAATGGATATCTATAAAACAGTCGGGAAAACCGTCACCGCGGTGTAGCGCGTCAGCTGTCTTAATTCAATCAAATTTGGCATATTTATTTGGCGGTGTTTTTGACGATGAAGACAACGAAGAAGAACTTAATGGAACATTTTATAACGATTTAGTTGCGTTAGATTTAGACAATTTTCAATGGCACACAGGTAAGTGTACAAAGTACAATGAAACGTTTTTTTTTTTTTTTACGTCGCTATATGAGTCTAATCAATGTTTATATTCGAATGATTTTAGTGGCACTATCTGGTAAAAAAGATGTAACTGTACGACGCCGAAGGAGAAAACCAAAAGAAGATAGCGGCGAAGAAAACGATAGCGAAAGCGAAGATAAGAGCGACAATGAAATACAAAAATCATCTACTCCCGCTGAATCCACAATCATTGATGATGATGGAATATTTACAGTTACGATAGGGCCGACATCAACAGCTAGTACACATAAGAAAGAAAATGCACACGAAAATGTATTTGTTCCATGTCCAAGAATAAATCCCGGACTAGTTGTAAAACACAATGTTTTATATTTGTATGGTGGTATGTTCGAAAGCGGTGACAGACAATATACGCTCAATGATCTATATAGCTTGGGTATGTATAATATCATAGTTCAATAAATTTTGTACATATATTACTACAATTTTATATTTTTATCTTAGATTGTCGGAAACTAGATGAATGGAGAACAATAATAGCAGACGATTTATCTTCGCAAACTTGGTTCGAATCGAGCAGTTCGAGTTCCGAGGATGAGAACACTGACAGTGGAGATGAAGATGAAAGTGACTGTGAAATCGAACGCATGGATGTAGATGAAAATTAATTTCTGTAAAGTATGATTAATGTTACTGAGTTTTTAAAAAATAAAAACTAATATTGATTTTTAATATTTCTCTGGGCAGCAGATTTTATAGCAGATAACATTTTCTTTTTCTTCTGAATTTCTTCTAACATTGTAGAGTTCTGGAAAGAAATGAATAGAAACTTTATAAAAATGATCATAGAACTAAATTAACGTGATAATTAAAACATTTACCTGTATATTAATAAACAACGTGCAATCAGAAGTGAAAGGATAACATATGCTTCCTTCACACTGTATATAATTATTTTTTGGAAATATACAAATTTGCGAAATTTTTGATCCAGCTTTAATTAAATTTATTGTTTCATTATAGATACTATAATCTTCAGGGTTACTAGTAACGATATGAACTGCAAACAAAAATTCATTGTTTAACATATTAACAAAGTTACTTATTTTATTACATGTATAAATAATTCTAAATGTACCTTCTGGACATAATTTTGTAGTATTACTAGGCAGCTGTTTTCTGATTTCAAATATCAATTCTAATACTGTATATATTCTGTCATCTAGAGTAACATCTCTCCATTTTTTAAACTGTAATAACAATAATCAGTAGATATTAAAAATTTTGAAGTTTTTCACAGATCAAGCAAATTATCTTACCTGTTCTGGCAATGGATATGATGCTACCATTAATGATGGAACTACTAAAAATTCTGGAAATTGATCTGACAATTTTGTATATAATTCATCAGCAAGGTACGGCATTACAGGTGCAAGTATTCGTAAAAAAACTTCTAAGCATGTCCTTAAGCAATACGTATGACTCGCAATAATATCTGAATTTTCAGATTTAAATCCCGACTTAGTCGCTTCCTACGTGGTATTAAATAGATTAAATAACATTGTATATTATACAAAAGCAGCTTTCCAATGTTATAATCTTACCAAATAAAAATCACAAAATTCATAATGTAAGAACTGTTTTAACGACTCGATACTTTTATGGAAATTTCGTTCCATAAATCCATCATTAGTTGTACTAATCATTAAAGATAATCGACTTAAAATCCAGCGATCAATAATTGACATACTTTTTGGCTCTTGATACAGGTTTTTACCTGTCATAAGTATAATGTATCTGCTTGCTTGCCAAATTTTGTTACAGAACAATTTATGTGTTTGGCACATTTGCACGTCGAAATTAATTCTGTTCTCTATTTAATCGAAGAATAATCAATTATAATTATATTGTACTACATTGAAAAGTGCAAACAAAACATTGTATATATTAATGTATACTAACTTTGGATATTGTGACTACATAATGTCATACGTAGAGCATCCGTACCGCATTGTGGTATTCCTTTAGGGAACATTTGTTTATGTAGAGATAACATTCGCTTTAACTCACTTTGATTAAGAATGCCTATATCATAACTTTCGTTGCATTGTGCAGTTAAGTCCTGATTACATTGAAACATGTGATACAAATAAATTATATATTTAAATGGGAGGTTCATTAATACTCACATTTATAGTAGCTCCATTGATGATGTTTTCTGGTGATATCACGTTTCCAACTGTCTTGGACATCTTTTTCCCAAGACTATCGCATAAAATACCATGCAATAGTACTTCCTATATAACAATAATTTTTAAGTAAATATAAACATACATTTTTAACCGTGAGTACACGTTCAAAGATGAGAAAATCTTACATTGAAAGGTACACGATTGGTCAACTCTATTCCTAGCATAACCATTCTTGCAACCCAGAAAAACATTATATCGTGTCCCGTTTCCATTAATGTTAATGGATAATACTTTTTGAAATCTTCTGTCTAAATGTACATTTTTTAACATAATACAATGATGCTATTTCACTGGTTATTTAATCATTATATCGTTGTACCTTTTTTGGCCAATCTAACATAGCAAAAGGAACGATACCGGAAGAAAACCATGTATCCAACACATCTTGATCTTGATTTAATTTTAAATCACGTCCATACTTATTCTGCGCAATAAGCTGTGCATCATTCTCAGATCGTGCAACTATCCATTCGGTTTTGTCTCCGATTGTAACATAATAAGCTGGAATACGATGACCCCACCATAGCTGTCTCGAAATACACCAGTCTCTAACAAAAGTAATAATCGAAAAACAGATATCGCAATTAAACGTGTTTATACATTTTGTACGGTTTTTCAATTACCTAATGTTATTTAGCCAATTATACCATGACTCTTCGTGAATAGTAGGAACTATTTTTAAGTGACCCTCTTTCACAGCATTCATCGCTTTTTGCGCCATATCTTTGGTCTTTAAAAACCATTGTTCTTTCAACATGTATTCCACAATATCTTGAGATCGTGAACATATTCGTAAGCACATTTTGTGTTCATGAATCCCTTTTAAAAGACCTCTGTTTGACAATTCATTTAAGACTTTCTCCCGAGCGATAAATCTTGGAAGACCCTAAAATATTTTGAAGTTTAATTCTCGTTAGAAGCAACTGGAAAATACAATTGTTGAACTTGAATATTGTTATACTTTGAATTGATTTCCCGCATCTGTTATATTTCCATTTTCGTCGATAACTTGGATGATATCTAATTGATGATTCGTAGCAATTGTATAATCTAACTGATCGTGCGCTGGTGTTATTTTCAGTGTCCCTAAAAATATCCTTCATTATTGTTTATTGTTCAAACTAATGAAATACTTTAATATCTCCCAATAATTGAAATATTTACCAGTGCCAAAGTTTTTATCGACCAAAGAATCAGCGATAACAGGTATATATGTTTCTCTTAAAGCATGCCAAACATTTTGTCCAATGTACTTTGCATATATTTCGTTATCCGGGTGAACAGCAATTGCTACATCACCGAAAAGAGTTTCTGGTCTAGTTGTCGCGACTACTATTTCATCGTCTAAAAATATATGTTCTTATCAAATACGATCGATTCGCATAGCGCGAAAAATGTACAACAAAGAGTATTACTTGTATTTTCAACTGGATAAGCTATATGCGCTATTTCGCCGAATGTAATCTTCTTTTCATATCCTGGAATATGAAGATCTGTCTTTGCAGCAATATACCTAACATCTACTTCGATATCAGATATTGTACTATGCAAAGCAGGAGACCAATTAATTAAATCCTTTTTCCTATATAGTAGATTTTTATCATTTAGAGTTACAAGTGCTTCTATCACAGCATTATTATAATTCTGAAATTCGAGTTATAAATAAATATACATTCTATAAAGGGAAACTCAAAGAAATACCTTGTTCATTGTGAAATATTCTTTAGACCAATCCAAACTGGCACCCAAAGCTTTCAACTGAGACTTTATCGTATCTTCCTTCTGATTCTTCCATTCCCAAATAATGGAAAGGAATTGTTCCTTTCCTATGTCGGATTTCGTTACACCTTTTGTTTTCCATAAATACTTTTCTATCATCATTTGTGTTGCAATTCCAGCATGATCTAAACCTGGTATCCACATCACAGGATGTCCTTTCATTCTGTACCTAAATGTAAAACATCCTGAGCAATCTCAACTAACGTGATTGAAAGATGAAAAAGTAATGAAAAATACCATCTTGCTAGAACATCTTGAATTGTAACAGTTAACGCATGTCCTATATGTAATGTTCCAGTTATATTTGGTGGAGGCAAAACCATTTTAAATGCATCTTTCTCGCTGCCTTTCATAGCAAAATATCCATTCTTTTCCCAAACACTATACCACTTGTCTTCTGCATCTTTAGATTTGAAGGTTGCTGGAAAATCTAAAGGCAAAGAATTCATCGAAATTTTTATTTCTAAAGAATTAAAACTTCGATTATGCATTGTTTTTCGAAAACCAGGTATTTTCGATATGTACGTACCTGATATGGATTGAGTACGACAGCCATTGTAACAATATTTACAATAAGATTTGCTACGTAAAAGACTATTTAATCGTACGACAATCATTATGGGTTAAGAAACACTGTACAAATTTATTTGTATATTTAAGGAAACCTAACCTAAAACGCGAGGAGGACTGTTGTACTGAATTGCTGTAGTTGACATGTTATTATCATAAATAATATATTTAGTAAGAACTTGTATTTTGGAAATGGCAAATGTCTGTATATTTTTAATTCAAACATTTATCCACTGCTATATAGATACAAAGTATAGGATATATTTAAATACCCTAACCAACCCTAACAATAAACGTGGAGTCACGTGGAATTTGAAACAGTGTTTCTCATTTTTACATTGTACTTTATTTACATATACGCAGATAACAATAAAGTGGTTTAATTTGATGTTATTCTGAGTAATAAAATAATTATGCTTTATAAATTATTACAGACTGACAATACAAGATTTCGCAATAAGTTGAATATATAATAAGTAGACAACGGATGTTTATGTATTTATAATTATAAAATATTATATATTTTTGCAGCAATGCAAAAATGTATAAAATATCAACAATAATGTACATCATCTAATAATAATAATAATGTATATACAATATCTATATATTATATAGATTATAACGCTTAGAGTCGTGCAATTTGCTGTATGAACACGACAGAAAGTGTGTTGCTACGAGAACTAAATCATAAAAGATAACGAAAGAATCGTTCCAAATACAAATGTATTTGAACTCAAATTACGAAGAACGATAAGCGATTATTTGTACAAAACTGGATAAGACTGATATGTGAACAACAAATATATTAATTATTTCGATATACTACGTATTTTGAAGTGGTCAAAAATCTTATCGTAATTTTAAATATATAAGAAACGTTATACTTTGACCAGATATTGAATCAACGTGTTATGCATCGCCAATGCCATTCGAATTATTGTTCGTTATCTCCATTACTTCTTTATTACTATCTCTGTGATTGGATTCGTCGGGTAAACATTTTTAAAGACTTAGGGAATGCCTACACAGTCCAAAGTTCCTTATCGATAAGTTAGTTCTCGTATGCGGTTCTTGTTGAGTCACATTCCCTTGCTTGGCTTACATTCTGTCCATTTTGATCAAAGTACTGCTGCACGCTGTACTTCATAACCAATAAAGGTTTCGTTTTATATTACTCTTCGAGCAATTACTTTTATTTCGTGCATTTCTCTCTCGATATCCTCAAATTATTAAAAATGATGAAGGTAAGTCTTGTGTATTTTTTTTTATCTCTTCATGTAAATGGAGTACAATTATAATTGTAAATATTAATTTGCAAAGCCGAGAAAATTTCATGTAACATTTTCATAGCTCGTTACTTTACATTCGTACATGTTTTAGTACCATATTATACTTATTTCACAAATCTAGTTTTCCTGTATTTGGTATTATATTTCTGTGAAATTCATTCGATCATGCTAGCAAATGTTATTCACAACAAGTGTTTTTTTTGGAATAGTTTCGCTGCTGTGGATTGTATCCTGTAATAGGAAACACTAGTTGAAATTACTTAATAATATTGCATAGTTAATAAATATAGTGCAAACTTATAAAAAGGATTAGAAAAGATATCAGTATCTTAAATAGTGCATACTTTGCCAATTACATTGTATTTCAATTTTATGGTTTACCATTAGTATTATGTTACACTTATGATCCTTGTACCGATTTGCTTAATTGTATCGTTATTATATCTGTAATGTATCGTTTTAATACAATTATTTTTATAGTTATGTAGTATGATATAATATAAGATGGCATTAAATAAAGTTTGTATGAATATCAATAAACAAGAATATGGAAAAAACAAATTTAAATAGTTGTTTCCTTTAAAAAGTCTCTTTTCATGACATGCTATAAGAATAAATTATAAACTGAAATATAATGGTCCATATTTGTCTTTTGTTTTTTTGAAATACAATACATCCTTATTTTTCACATGCTTAAAATAGTATATTCAAAAGTATATTATAATAATTAATTACGTATTTTATAACATGCTATGAAAATAATTCATTTAAAAACGAGTCATTCCTTTGGATAAAGGTGTTAAATTTATTAACAAGTACTCAATATATTACAATGAAATTAAACGTTTAAACGAATACTATAATTGACATACATCTTAGGGATTGGTTGCTCTTGTAACTGGAGGTGCCTCTGGACTAGGACTTGGAACTGCACAAAGGTTTGTCAAAGAAGGTGCCAAAGTAGTTATCGCTGATTTACCTACTTCAAAAGGGAATGTTGTTGCTAACGAACTAGGACAGTCAGCCATGTTTGTACCGATGGATGTGAGTTTTAATAAATTTATACTAGTAGTAGTAGTAGTAGTAATAGCGCTAACAGCATGTACTATTTTCAAAAGAAAGAAGCTACTAGAAAGAAGGACATAAGATGAATACTTTTGTTACAATACATTTATTATAGAATTATTAATGACTATTAATTTTAATAGTAATATACGCTTTTTAATATCATTGCCATTGTTAGTTATAATATATTACATGTGCACTACTACTAATACTACTAGTAGCCATTATAAATTGACATTGAACGTTTAGACATCTATTTACATCGAACATCTGGCGTGTATCATTTGCAACATCGTACTTGGTTTTATAAAAGAAACGATTACGATAAATTTATAGCAACTTGTGCGTACAATGACATGCTCTTTTTTTTACAGGTAACGTCGGAGAGCGATGTAACGAATGCATTGGAATTAACGAAGAAAAACTTTGGTAAATTAAATGTCTTGGTGAATGCAGCAGGTGTAGCTTGTGCGTATAAGGCGTATAACTTTGGCAAACAGCGTCCACACTTGCTCGAAGACTTTCAGAGAGTACTGAATGTAAATACTGTCGGAACATTTAACGTTATCAGATTAGCTGCGGGGGTTATGTATGAGAACACACCAAACGAGGATGGACAACGTGGAGTAGTAATTAACACAGCAAGTGTCGCAGCTTACGATGGACAAATGGGTCAGGCAGCATACGCTGCTAGCAAGGGTGGGATCGTCGCTATGACTTTACCGCTTGCCCGCGACTTTTCTAAAGTTGGTATTCGCGTTGTTACAATCGCGCCTGGATTATTCGACACACCTTTGTTGCAATCATTGCCAGACAAGGTGAAATCATTTTTACAAAAAACGGTTCCATTCCCGCAAAGATTGGGCAAGCCAGACGAATATGCACAGCTGGCGCAACACATCGTCGAAAATCCTCTTCTGAACGGAGAAGTTATAAGATTAGACGGTGCTCTCAGAATGCAACCTTGAATCCACACGAACATTTACTAATCACATGAACATGGAAACCGGAGAAAGGGATTTGTAATGCATGGAAAAAGTTTATAAGAAAAATATAAAAAGGCATAAAAATGTATGAAAGATGAATAAAAAACGATAACCTTGTTAGTACATGCAACACCATTATAATTCTTTTAAAATGTACACGAACAACTAAAAGTTTTCATCTATTATAGGTATCGACAATTCTCTTTATTACCTTATGACTGTACATTAACGTCTTGTAAATACGTTGCAAAAGTCGCAACACCCTTCTTTTAAATAGTTAGTTCACTAGAGTATCGTCTAGCAAAAATGTTGTGTACATAGTATTAACATAAAAATTTGCCCAGTCGTCCCGTTTACTCGATTCCCGGTTAGTCTTTCTTCCCGATAACCTCTGGAGATTTCCAGAATTCCAGCAGATGCTGGAATTTATTCTGATGATTTTTTGGAAGAGCCAGTTTATTTGTTAAGGCAGGATAATCGGGATCTCCGAGGTCTAGTCAATCCTAGGCATTCGATTCTTTCAGATTTTGCAGCTTCTCTAGCTGGTCGGGTTGTAACTCATCTGGAATACTTGCCCTTCCTCCCACTACCATCATTTTCTCGGGTACGATCTCGATGTCCTCCGTTTCGGTTTCTTGTACCTCGATCACAGTGCCGCGAGATGGTATCGATTGGGAATTGTCTCCTGTGCTTGGCCCGGATGTCGAGTCCGCCTCGCTACCAGAACTGCTGCTAACTGGGAACGGGGCAGAGTCTGCCGGTAATTCATCGACCGTCGACTTCTCTTCGATGTCTTCGGCTGCTTCTGTGACTTCTTGCTCCTCTTTCTCATCCATTATTACCGTTGCTTCCTTGCAGTCGCTTTCATTCATGTCGGTGGTTGTCGTACTCGATGGCTGATCACCCTCGGAGCTTTCTGTGGATTTCACCGCGTCGTCGGTGGTCTCCTCTAGCCCTGGAAACGGATGCTCGATCTCTTCCATCGGCGTCGCCGCGGTGATCACTATTTGGGCAACACCGAGTCCAAAATCATCGTTAGACTGGTCGCTGTTCAAGCATTGCGACTGTTTTGATTTTTCATCATCTGCCTGGAAACAAAACGATTAGTTCTTTCGATGAGGGATCGTGTTCTTTCATTAATTTCTTTCGACTACCAATTTACCTTGGTTCCCGATTCATCCGATACTTCTACAACTAAGCGGCAGTTTTGTGTGTAAATTGGGACACGGATTAAATATTAACGCAAATAATGGAATAAGAGTATGATATGTTCATATCGATCTTCGTAGAGATAATTGTAACTTACCCACTATACCAGGCCCGGATTCCTTATCGCCATCGAATTGCGAGCCATACTGACTCTTCTGGTCCTTCGAAAGATTTATTATAAAACCATCTTGCTGTTGCTGTTGTTCAACGTTTACGTCGCTAGGTTTTCCACCTTGCGATTCTGTGTTAAACGTTATAATGAGAATGCATCTTTACGTTAAATTTAGACAAGTTGATTATTACCTTTCATTAAACTTTGCGCTAGTTCCTCTTCTAACAAGAATTCTGGAACCTCTGGTGGCGTAAATACAGGTGGCGCGGAGCTTGGCGGCGTTATGTTCTCCTACCGATCAGAGGAAAGTCAAGTTAAAAGTGCAAATCATATTTTCGCGGCTCTATTCATCGACTGCAATTTAACCTGCGGGGTCAAAGGCGAACCGTCAGCGCCACATGGTTCCACTATTAAAGACGGGAACAATCCTCGTTGTCCACGTAATTCACCTTCCCACCATCCGTCGTCCACGTCGTGTGGTTCCTTCTTCAGAACTCTCATAATGTCACCCTCGAAGAAGCTAAGTTCTTCGTCGCATGTGGCGTCGTAATCGTAAAGAGCGATACAGTATTGTTCCATTTCTGGAAAAGTAAAGTGATTCTAATATTGTTATAATCCAAGTACGCAGCGCTTCGTGTAGCTGAAAAGGTCTCAAATTTTGTTCAACACAAATATCGAGAATGTTGCATGTTTACCTCCTATGTGATTTTGTACAATAGCTTCAGGGGCAGCCTGTTGTAGATTAGCGTCGGGATCGACTGCATCGTGATCGTCGATCGTATAATCAACCGAGGAGAAAGATATTTGCTGTACGAGCAACGGACCTTGAGAGCTGAGACCAGAAGTAACCTCAGGCTCTCTCTCGACGTCGAGATAATTCTGAGGAACGAAACCTTCCTCGCCTCGATAATTTCGTGCTCGTAGCCAACCGTCACCGTCACCTTCGCCGACGACTTCGAGTTGTTCGCTCTCGACGATCGACAACTCGTCTGGATTTTGTGCCTGCGACAAAATTTGTTATAACGATATTATATAAGGTGAAACGAATACACAGAGTGTCTACAGTCAAACGATTGTTTCGTACCGTGTACGAATAAAGCGCGGTGCATTTGTATATAGGTTGAGCCGGAGGCTGTTCAGATGTTTCGTGGACTTCGGTTTGTTCGTCTTTCTCCTCGTTGTCCCAATCTACGGCTGTCGGGTCATCCCAACCGACGGTGAGTTGCTCTATTCGTTGTTTCTCTTGTTCGAGCAAAGCTGTTTAACAAATATGTTATTGCATATTTATGTTTGGATTCGCGATACGTAACTCAGGTGTCACCCACCATCTACTTCTTCGCTATCGTGCCTCTGTCTTTCCTCTGTTGATTCCTCTTCTTGTTGAGGAGCATTTCGTGCGCTGCCTGGCCGCTCGACGGTTGTCAAATCGCTTCCACCATCTCCGTCGCTGTCGTAGAACGAATCTGACGACGGATGTTCCTGCGTGGCGAAACGAATATTATTTAGACATCAAACAGTCAAATGTATTTCCAGCCTCGGAGTCTTTCGAGACCTCGAACTTATAAACAGAAGGGTTACATTCTCAATGGGGGTTCATCGAGGTTTTCGTAAGTAGATTAAAGAATAAATACCGCCGTTCCAGACGCGTCGGTTCTGACGGACAGGGAGCTGGCCGAACGCGGCATATCCTGCACGCTTAATGTTTCGACCTCTTGAAGCCATTCGTCGACGTTCACTAAAGAAACAACGAGAACGAAGTAATAGCCACGAGCAACGTTAACAGATTTATTGAAATATTACTCGAATAGAAAAGGGAACGGAATATTTAACAAACCTCCACCGTTTCGAAGGCATTCTATTCTTGATTCTGCCTTTAGCTTTGCTGTCTAATGAACAAGTAAACGTGTAAGGAAGAGAATTCACGTGATTCGCGTTTCACCAGAAATCTTACCTCTGCTCGTCGTATCGCGTGCTTCAGTTCGTCGATTTTCGTGTCTATATCTGGCCCTTGTGGATCGTTCGGATCAGTCTGTGAAATCGTTATCGTCGTGTTATATCGTCTAGCGAAACATTTTCGTTTGATCGTTAATTATGTCGTTAACCTTTTGTCCAGATTCTTTAAGTTGCACGAGAACTTGAAGTTTCCTATTATTTTCTCGGATGCTGCTTACTTCGCGAGCTATTCTCGTCGACCAGCGACGAGCTTCCTTCCCGAGCGTGGCTGCAGCGGCATGATCGGCCGTTATCCTGCAGGGAATTCGACGATTCAAATACAGGGAACAATATAGTTGCTCGAATCAAAATATCTTCAATATGTTATATATATACCTTTCTACTGGATCGTGATCGCAAGGCTCGAAATCGTACTGTATGTGTTGCTTCAAAACAGGATAATACAGACAGCAACATTGTATGTTGTACTCTCTGGTGAGCTGAAACAGATACGAGAAGCGACCATGAGATAGCGCGAAATGCTTCGTTTATCAATTGTTCCAGATGTTTCAATAGCTCACCTGTTGTGCTTGATCGCGAATTTTCGTGAAGCTGTTTTGCGTTGCCAAACAGGTCAACAGTTCTGTACGACCCATCAGGGTTAAATATTCAGCCACCTTATCGTAAACGCCTTGCTCCAAATACTGCCGGAAGAAAAGAAAAGTGTTTTCATCGTCTGCAAGCGATTCTAAGTGACGCGAATCGGAAGGTGAAGGGGAAATTTTCATACCTGCATGGTGTTTTGTAAATCGACTACAAAATATCTATTTTGATGGGCATTCGCAGCGGCGAGACTAAGTAAATAATCGTTCCGAGCTCCGGTTGATTTTTCTTCCAAAGCATCGCGTTTAGAGCTTACCTAATCGCATAAGTATTTCAATGTTTATTACTTAATTATTCTTATTTGCGCATACTTATAACTAGACTGCGGACGCTTATGCAAAGTATGTCCTAAGTTTTATACTTTTGCATTTGCACATTTTCATATACAGTCAGTGTAATAAGTATTCGTACAGGAACCATTTATTTTAAATTAGAATTTTATTTGCCATAAATGCATAAACATCCGCGGTCAATTAACAACATCGCGATGGTCTCGTATACCTTAGCGCTGTTCTTTTGTAATGAAGTTATCGATTGAAAGAAGGACCCCTTCTTTTTCTTCAGTCTGAAAACGACGATAAATCGTGCATTAGGTTTTCGATCGATTACCAAACCGTGATCAATTATAATCATCGCGCGCACGTACTTTTCTTCTATGTCTTTTGCCTTGTCTCGTACATCATGGGCGCTATGCTCTTCGTCGAAGTATAATTTCTTCGTTTTGTCTACGTCTTGCACGCACGTTTGCAATTCTTTTTGTACTATCATTAATTGGTCGATTGCCTGGAACGAGAGAAACGTTACCCACACGCTGGCGATAAATATAAACGGTACGCGATTGTTTAACATTTTTTCAACCTTCTTGGATATCTGGATTTTGTGAATCTTTAAACTTTTCGCGTCGTCGGCGATTTGCTGTTGGAAAACCTCCACCGCTGCTAATCGCGCTCTGGCGAGCTTTTCGTTTTCCTCCAGCACGGTTCGCCAAACGTTCCACATGTTCCTGAAAATGAGAATCATGTAAATATACATATACATGTATAAGCGAGAAATGTTTTAGCATTTTTTAGTATAGCAACAACAACAAAAAAATGATAATAATAATAATAATAATAAAACCCACCATTTTTCTTCTGCGCCATCGACTTTGAGATCTGGTATATTTGGTATTTTCTTATTCAAGTAGGCAGAAGATATTTTGAGGAGCGCCTGTAAACGAAACGTCGAACGTAAATCATAAACATTCGTATTCCACGGCTATAAACGTTCGTGACGGAGCATTCGACTTACCTCGGAATAGGATTTCTCGATGGCAGACTTTTTGATTGTAAAGTTGCTGAAAAATAAACGTGATTGGATCAGATAATGCTCACGCAACGTACGTACAAATGGCTGTAATATTAGCCCTTTGTTCACTGGCAGGACTCGTAAGTACCCTTAATTTTCTCATGGATGCTTTGAAACCTATCGTGACGTTCAAGTTGGTCCAAGTTCACCGAGTTCACTTCTATGAAGTTCGTTTTTAATTTCTTTTGGAAGCTACGTTCTCGTTTCCTTCTTTGGAAAATGTTGAAAAGAGGAAACGGGACAAACATATCGCTGCATAAGACCAAGATGGACGCCTGGATTTTAAAAACTCTTTGAGAAATTCGGTAAACAAAGGGTTAATCGCGCAATGTCTGTGAAAAAAGAAGCGAACGCGTAAATATTATCAACGCGCCAGGGGAACGATGAAACGCAGCCTGATATCTGTCGAAACCGTTCGGATATCGAATAAACGTTTCTGGTTTGCATTCCATCAGGAGGCGTCGATATCAAAGTATTCGTTCGAGGACAGTCCCGTTAAAAAGTAGCTAGTCGAATTTAAAGCTCAAGATCGCAAAGAACAAGCATTATTGGGAAACTCTTCGGTCCGTCGAAAGTAAAAGTGAGCCCGTCGAAGAAACGGAAATCCGTGACGCGAATCGACTCGCGTTTAAGACGTTTAAAGGGCTTTCATCTAATCCCCTTTTACATAAGTTTCGGACTCACCGAATGTCTTCCAGAAGGTCGCACTCGTGCTGATTTTTCGCTTGCAACTTCGCAGCCTGCTCCGCGTGCACATTCTTCAGGAATTTTACGAAATTTCCCTGCAAGAGGAAGAATACCGAGTAAACAATCGCGCTACGATGGCGCACTCGACCTACTTTTTTTTTTTTTTCTTATCTCGGAAGGAACGCGAATCCTTTTCTTTGCGGACGAGTCTCGAGAATTGACTTATCCTCTGCCAGCGAAGGGATGGGATCAGGGTCGCTGACGATATTTACTTGGAACTACTTCGAATTAACCCTTTGCACTCGAGAGGTGGCTCTCAGTCGCCAGGATCTCAGTCACTAGGTTTCCAGCAGCTAGAGATGCTTTTTTAGCATTCTATTGTCACGAATGCTGAGCTTAGTTAATTCGCTTCGAAAACGAGATCTGTAATTTGAGATTTGAAAGTCAGTCTTTGCCTCAACGACAATCATTTTATCGACACTTCGAGTTCCAAAGAAATGAAACCTAAAGGAAACCTAGATGGTGACTGAGAGTCGCCCTCAGGATCTGTAGCAGTGTTTGTAGCTACGGTACGGGCTTAGCAATCCCGAGGTACCCGAGCTAGACGGGGGTCAGCGGGCCCCAACAGAATGTGTTGTACAGATGTGTGAAGGATCGTCGATGCGAATTGTAAATGTAAATGCAATGTAAATGTAATGAAAAAGAAAACACATATGTGTAGAACGGGTAAATTGTAAACACGTACGTGTAAGACTGGTGAATTGTACAAGCAAGACTGGTGAATTGTACAAGCAACACAGAATGTCAAATAATGTTACAGGAAAAGTGTAAACGGTCCATTAGGGACCACGCTATAAATAAAGATAATCGAATCGACTGAGAGTCACCTCTCGAGTGCAAAGGGTTGATTGTCGAATATATTCACCATGAATTTCGCACATTTTTCGTACGTTCTCCTCGTATCACGATACTTTAATGTATAAAATCCCCGGTGTACGAGTTTCAAGGTAGACGCGATATTTATAAATTTATAATACCAAGAAGCTCGTCGCCAGCCCCGAGAAAGTATCTCCCGATCTTTTACGTGACCCCCATCCGTGCGTTAAATATACGTTACCAGGCCCGATACTCCGTACACGTTTTCCAATATCGTACAAGACGACGTGCCCCGTTTGATTGTTTCGCGCGGCGTACTCTCGCGAAAGAGAGGCCAGCATCCGACGAACGCGCGAAATAAACGACTGTCTCTCTTTTCTCTTCGATTATCGGTTGTTCTGGGGCGCCGGGCAATAATTGCCGGACGGTGAAGGTAACAAGGGTGGCGCTTTAATTAGCGGCGACATTGTTTGAAGTCAAGTTCAATTTTGCGGTACAAGCTGGCGCATCGGCGATTTCGTTACGCGTCACGGCTCGCTTTGACCCCGTGAACTCTGCCCGACCGAGTCGATAGCGGGGGTTTCGGGCCACCCGAACCTGGTGTACACGAGTCCTCCGGGAGGAGGGAGCCCTGGTCGATGAAGTCCGGAGAAGAATTTGGCCGAGAAAACGGGGCCAGGGGCGACTGAGGGGCCGCCGCGGGGACCGAGGGGGCTGTTTGCTTAACGAAACCAGCCCCTCGGGTGGAAACAGAGGAAAACGCGAGCTTGCTGTTACCCATGCAAAGCTAATCCGCTCTGGACAAAGTGGCTAAGCGGGTTTCTGTAGCATTTAAATTGCCGGTACTATTGCGAAAGGGAAGATTAAGTTATCTATGCGTCATTAAGGTGGTCGCTACTCGGTTTTCGAACATTTTTCTTTTGTCCAAATTTAATCAAATTTTCCGAAGCCACGGCCGACGTGACTTTCTTTACTTATATTTATACTAAATATATTGATAAAGTAGATCGATTCTATGGAAAGAACGAACAAAAATTAATACGACAAGAAAAGCCACCTTTTTTTTATTTTTTGCGTTTCCTGAAAAATCGTACGTTTTTTTTTTGTTTGGCGCAGGACCGCTTTATCCACGAAACAGCGAATGCGGTTTGTCAAAATTGTATTTGGTTAAAAAAAAAAATAAAAAAAGATTTGTAGTTTAGAGTTTGTAGAACAACCGAAAAAAGGTTAGGTACGATCGGATGAGGCATAGCTGAGAAAAATCTACCGAAAGATGTCAAATTCGACTTGGTAAAAAACAGCTGATAGTACGCCTCCCCCCCCTGCCCCTTCTTAAGATAACGAAACGAGTGATACCGATTCAGTATCGGCGCGTATTACGTCACCGCCACGACTGGGAAAAACGATTGACATTAAGTACCGTACGAACAGGTATCAAACGTTACTTAACCT
The DNA here is from genome assembly GCF_026283585.1 of Hylaeus volcanicus. Classification (NCBI taxonomy): domain Eukaryota; kingdom Metazoa; phylum Arthropoda; class Insecta; order Hymenoptera; family Colletidae; genus Hylaeus; species Hylaeus volcanicus. The sequence goes on from NC_071977.1 coordinate 31,718,079, forward strand.
CTTCACTCGTAAATTCTTTATGATAAACAGCGCAACGTACGCAGCGATAGATATCCGTTTTCGCATTCTGGAATCGATCTCGATTCTCTGTCTGAATCTGTAAAAATATGAATTTGGATAAACATCCGCGGTCTATTATATCACGTAGGTTGATTCGACTCGTGAATTCACCTTCGAGGAATAAGGTCAGCCTCCTCTTCGTTGGTGGATAGCGTAGAGATTGGTTCCTGTATCGTTTAGGGCTTGGAACGGCCGCCCTTTTGACTCTCCCGTATTAATTAACGTAGCTATTTAACTAACTGACGATTAATACGGTGGGACGGCTCCAGCTGGTCAAATCGTTTAAAATTTCAGCTGCTCTCTTATCGATTGCTCCTCGAAGGTCTAGCGTTGCATTTTTGAATGCCTCTACGGTCTAAAGACGCAAGCAATCACTCCCGCGCCCGCTAGCAGCGTCGCGTATTGTTAGGCGGATCGTTAAACGTGGAAAAACTACCATCGTCGTTGCCAACTACGATGCCATGTTTCAAAGCTTTTCTTTCCTGTTCCTTTTTTTCTCTTTTTTCATTCGCGTACCGACGACTCGGCTAACGCGGTAACGGAATTATCGAACAACAGCGAAAACCATTCTGGTGCGCTTCGATTCGCTCGTATTCGGCGCAACGATTTTGACGCGTGTACAATTTTTAACGCGTCTCTCTGTTATACCCCTCCCATGCTCGAAGACGTTCAAACTTTTACGTTTATGAACTTGGCTGAGGTATCTGTGTTTAGGAACTAATTTGAGATTTTCGTTCACTTATGTATGAAGGTTATGTTTGGTTATGTTTCGATCGGTGAACGCAGCGGTCGAATAATCGATTGATCGATGTGTTCGACATTTTTCGGGCAGGTTCGCGAGATGTCGTGTCGCGTTGTGGTTTGTTTCTATGCAAGCAGCGGGAGGGTGTGCGTGCGGATATGTTTTTATACTTTTTCGATTGTACAGACTGTCCCAAAAATGTTGTAACACCTTGAAAGGGTTGGTTCGGGAGGTGATTTGAAACAACTTTTCCTTAGCGAAAATGTTGTCCGAGGTTTCGTTAAGGAGATATCGATAGAAAACATCCGACCAATCAGAGCGCGAGTATGCCGGTTGAGCGTAGGCTACGCGCTAGGCGGCCGCGCTCATACGCTACCGCGGCCGCTCCAACGGTATATTCGCGCTCTGATTGGTCAATGTTTTCCATTAATATCTCCACAACGAAGCCCCGGACAATATTTTCGCTAAGGAAAAACTTGTTTCAAATCACCTCCGGAACCACCCCTTTCAAGATGTTACAACATTTTTGGCACACCCTGTATGTTCCCAAATACATCCTATTTACTACATACTTCTCACGCGACCAATTTATTCCCCACCCTCGATCATCCCAAATCCTACATGTATGCTTTCCGTCGAGGAACTAAGAAAAATTCATTCTCGATGTTAAGCATCAATGGAAATGAATTTTTATGGAGTTAGAAAAATAAATATCAAATGTTCGATTACATAGTTTCCTCTAGTTTAACCACAGTAGAAATTTTCAATTTTTAAGTAAGAATGTATCAGTAACGTCTACTGTCGGCAACAATCGAAATTAATCAAAAATTCCCAAAAGTTTCGATCGATTTCCTCACTTTTTCCCCCCTGTATTTTCTTTTTCTTTTTCAAATTAATTCCACGTTACGCTTTCTCGTAACATCGAGAAACATACAATTTTATAAATACATCGTTTATCGATTTCGAGAGAAGCAAAAATTAGAACCAGCCGGGTTATTTTCGAACGTTTTTATTCTCGATGGTTCTCCAAAGTAAACATTTTATTTGATACCACTCGGGGAATAATTTCGCTTTAATTCGAGCCAGGCCCTGCGAGGCGGAAAGGTCAAGCTTTTAAGCTGCGCGAGGCGCGCTCGACAAAGTGCCTACGCTACAGTAAAGAATTTCAGGCTCCTGGATAAAGGAAATTTATAACTAGGGCCGTGACAAAGACGTTTATTACTCTAAAAGAAGGAAAAAAAAAAAGAAAAGTGAAAAAAAATCCTTTATCGATCACGGAGCGTAACGAGCTTTCACGGTGCCAAGGAAAGGAAAGGCCGAGAGAGGCCATCTTTAAAAGAGTCATCGAAAATTACGGAGGATTAAAATTATAAGAGTTATTATTCAACGAATAGTTTACGTTTTTAGACTATGGTAATTGCTAGTCATAGCAATTAATTTTCTTCTAAAACATATATGGATCACGGAGGATAATCTTCAACCCCTAGAGCAAACATAACTAGCGAAAAGCTCGTTTCAACGCGTTCCCCTTTTCGATCTCTCGGTGTCTCGTTGAATTCTTATCGCTCGACTAGCATTCGACAAGTGGGAAGTGGGTCAGGAAAGCCTCGATCTTTAACTGCGAAACTTCATTGTCGTGGAAGCGAGACGAAGGGCTGGTTCCGCCGCTTGATAAATAGGTCAGGAAATGTTACCCTTAACGAAATAGGCGTGACTAAATAATCCGTGCATTGTTCGTTCCTTCGCGCGATCAACCAGCAGACAAAGTCGCAAAGGAGGTTTTACTCAATTCAACATATATATTTTTTTTCCTCAATATGCTTCGAAAACAATTCAATTCGTTTCCACTAAGTGAGATCTTTTATCTACTGTATTAGTAAGTCCCTTAAAAATGATTTATTATCTGTATTGTAAGAGTTAAACGAAAAATCAGGCACCGGGGATTCGAACCCACGATCCTCGGATCCACGGCCGGCCGCTTTAACTACACGACCAATCTTGTATTCTACGTTTTGTGTTCTCGTTTGACTCCTTATCGTTGTCCGAAGTACGGGAAGCACGGATACTACAGTATTATAAGTAAAATTCATATGTTGATTTACGTAAAGAATCGAGACTTAAATTACGTTTTATCTTCTAAACGCTACTATATTATCAATATTTTCGTTCGCTATACACGCATAAACATCCGCAGTCTAGGTACAAGTAACGTAACGCAAAGGAATTAATATCTTTTTATAAATGCAGGCAAATTATGGGCGGAAAGAAATAACGAGTATCGGAACAGCCGTTTTAATTTTATTCGCGTTATCGCGTTTCGTTTAAAGCCGAATGATCATCTCTACGGTGCTCTCTGCAACCCGACTACTAATGAGTCTGAATGCATATCTAACGTTGACAAGAAATCGTTATTGGCACACTCTGTAAACACTATTTCGCTGTACCAATATAGACCATTGGAGAGGATCGGTTAGCTCTTTAATTCGAGAAAAATTAATTCGATGTTTATCGTTACGTTTGCAGATATACTCGTAGTTCTTTAAATTGAAAAATTTGTTCGTTCCGGTGACCGAATTTTTCTGTTCTTCGCTCCCCCCTCCCCTCTCTCTCGTTAAAGTTAGCGAATTATCGCGAAGAAACATGGCCCCAAAATCGTCCTATATTCAAAATTCGAGATCGATTTCAGCGTTCACATCGTGCAGTTACATAACGAAGATGCTCGGAAATTTCGAAGACGGAAGGACGTGTCACGGAAGAATACGAACGATGTCTGAATTTATCGCGAAAGAAGGATTCGCAAGGGAAACCGTTGACCGTATGGCGATGGGAGGACACGGGTAATTCGCTGGTTCGATCCGATCGCGGCGTTAACCCGGGTCTACGGCCAGTTTCTCGTATTTTGAGGTCAGCTTTTGGTATAGATTCGCATCGAAGGCCCGAAGCGCGCATCGATTTTCTCATCGTGGCAGCGTTCGAGCGGCGTTTACGTCAATTTTTCTGCGAGACGTCGCTGAAGATCGATACTCGCGGCGAGATTCGCGTATCTCGATCGTCCTGAAGACAGGAAGCGCCAGCCCTACGGAGTTCCTCGGACGTATGCATTCGAGGCTCTCGCGTTTCTACTGGATTAACGTTATCTGGTCCCCGGACCAACGAGAAAACTTGCCTCGGTGTCCTGGAAGGATCGCTGGGCCTCTCGTTAGCGGAAATCCATGAGATTTATCGAGAGTTACCGAGGGACCCGTCTCGTGGGTACGTGGTCGTGATCGCGCACGGATAATGGAGGAAAGATCGAAGATGGTTCGAGTGTTACAGTTTCGAAGGATGCGATGTCTAAAGAGGAGATGTCATTTTGGTTCGAGAACGTATAGAAACGGCATGTGTCTGGTCGGATGTCGGTCTCGTGGGCTTACTTTTCTCGGTGGTGGTTGCATGCTGGACGAGCGGCCTGCTCTGCAGCCTCACCGCTGGCAGCCCGTTTTACACCGTCGTCCGCCGGGGAGGGGTGCTCTGTTGTTTTCGTACGCCTCACCCGACACAACAATAAACGCGTTACCACCCTCCGCACTGCTCGCGTGTTCGTACGCCACTGCTCTCCTGCCCTCGACCGAGCTACCCTATTTATTGATCGCGTACGCGCCTGCGTTCTCTTCGCGTTTAACCACGGACGAGATGCGAAATAGATCCAACGTCCCATAGAACCATGCGGCACTGCTCCTTGGAAGCTCGTTTACCTGCAGATTATCGATTCCAAATGGAACAAGATTATAGCGCCAGATTATACTGATGCTATCTTGTTAATGCGTTAATTGGCCCACGAATAAAATGTATCCTTGCTTGGCATGTACAACTACAATTACAATATAGTTGTGCAAGAGTATTTGTCTAATACTCTTTGCTCTTTGTTTAGATTCTATTCTCTTACTACCTATTGCTAAAAGGAATCTGAAAAAATAGTATCCTGTATTATTAGTCGTTACATGTTTCTCATCAAATATACTACTTATAATAATCTAGCTATTCTATAACAAATATCTACGTAAGTTGCGCAGTCTGTTTTTGTCTATCCTATAATATTGCGCTTTACATGCTAGTCAGTCTTATCAGTCAGTTATCTAAAAATATACGTGTTTTGTTTTCGTGTTATTTATCATTTCATTACTTGTTATACACTATGACACAATAAAACATGAATTTTGTCACTATTTTAACGATATCGAAGTCTGTGGTTCTCAGTAGATTTTCAATTGGCGGGATACTAATGCTAATTAGTATAGGTTCAGTGGCGCCATCGGTGGAAGAACACCCAAGTTTATAGTAAAAATAGTTC